>NC_143551.1:136112500-136280000 GCF_054136105.1 Typopeltis vanoorti | reverse complement strand
ACCGTTGGTTAGGTTAGGTTACGTTCCGGTGAGATGCTTTCCTCCTAACCTAACCATCGATTACAGTTGAGTAGATAAATTACATTTGATTTGGTTCGGTTAGTTTAGGTTAGGTAGGATAGGTTAGGAGGAAAGCATCTCACTGGAATGTAGCCTAACCTAACCAACGGTCTGCCGCAAGTTCCCGTGCTGCACATCACGGCGACGTCAACTTGGCATAACTTCTGGTTTCATCCCCCTTCTGGTGACGTCACACCCGGTTGCAAAGGAACACAGGGTACCTCTCACATAAAAATGCATCCGCTCCGGTCTCCCATAGACTGCCATGGTAACGAACCGCCCGTTGAAAGGGAAAGAGTCTGATTTTGGAAACGGATTCATTCAAAAACAAATAACTAGCGCCAATTTCTATGAATTGCGCTGTTATCATTGAAAGGTAAGAAATTGCCTTATATGCTATGTTTTGCATTTAAAGAGGAATGATTCAAATGTAATAGAAACCTTTTTTAATACCATTAACAGACAATTCAAACAAGAATGGCCCTACAAGAGACCCCCCCCCCCCCCTGTTCCTGCATCTCATCACTTGTTAGGTTCCTCATATGGAATACCACTTCCAAAGAATCTTTCAACAACCAGTATTTAAACTAAAGATTTATATAATGCTGAAAAATTACTGCATTACAACATATGATCAAATAAATATAGGAAACAACTGTCCATCAATGAATCTTTAACATGAAACCGAAAATTACTGCACTACAGAACATGATGCAGTAATTTTAAAACCGGTCAATGAGTTTTAAATCTGCCTGAAAATCACTGTACTGCAGCATATCCACAAGAGTTGAACCTAGTTCATTCCAACTAAATGGTATTTGTAATAATGATGCTTGATACAGTATAGCATATCACAGTAAAACCTCCAGTGGTAAATTTTCTGTCTCTATAGAGACTTGTCAGTAATAATAATTCTATTCAGCTGATTTGAGGTTCCACTGAAATCCATGGAGGGGGGGGGGTTCATGAAAAGCAAGCTATTAATTTTAAGTGATGTCCCTTCTCTCGCATATCTTGTCAATGAGGAATATATATGTGGGTATAAAGGAGGAAATAGAACAAGTTGGATAGAAAAGAAAACAAATAGCACAGTCAGAATTATTGTATAAAACGACAATAATAGAAAAAATTAGAAAACAACTGAGATGGTTTGGCCACGCTATACGCATGGACGCAGACAGACTACCTAATGTCCCAATCAATACTTTTCCAACTGAAAAAAGAAGACCTGAAAGACCAAGAATTACCTGGCTGAAATTAATAAAGAACATTTTGGGATGCAGAACTTATAAGGAACTTTTTCGAACAGCAAGGAATAGAAAAGACTGGAAGATCCTACTCAAGGGAAAACTCAACCTGTCTTAGACAGAAGAGAAGAAGATAAAGGAGAACATGAAACCAGGGAATACTGAATATTGGGCTGATAAAATGCAAAAATGCAAATGAATTTATTTTTAAAGGTAGATAAGAATACACAAAAATATTTTTTTTTTGTATTTTAATATTCCTTTTATAAATGGCCGAATTTGATATTTTGTTAATCTGTGATAAATTTTCAATATCTATAAAAGATGCATACAATAAAAATTATCCTTGGTATTTATAAAATAAGTCAATCCTAGAAAATCATAAAGATGTATGTTTTTCAATACAATTCATGTATAACAACATAATTTATTATTAAAATAATTTGATTGAGAACTGTTTTTTTTTTGGTTTATTGTGTACTACAAATTGCACAATATAACAAATGAACAGATACATTCCAGTTTATTTATTGTCATTTGTAACATATAATTCTATCTTCTTATTTCCATTAAAAATGGTCCAATTAGGCGACATTTCAGTGTATTCTATCCAAAGAGAGAGAGAGGGAGAGAGAGTGCAGTTATTATTTATTATGTCATAAGAACAGTCTGATTATAACCAAAATTGAGATGATCTCACAAACGTTAAGATATAAAACAAATGGATATAATAATATAATACAAATATCAAAACATTAATAGGTACATGCACTTTTTTTTTTTTTTTTTTTTTGCAAAATATACCTGAAATAAAGCAAAAGCCAATCAAATTATATTAAGAACCTTGATAATGTATAGCAAATTTAAATTCATTTTTGAACTCCCTTACATGCAAGGGATGACCAAGAATTATTAGCAGAACAACTGTAATGACATAAAACATATCTTTTTTTTAACATAACTCCACTCATTTAATTACATCATGTACATTACTGAATTAAATGTGTGAGATTTTTTTATGTTAAAATAATCATTAATTTATTTTGTACAGAACTGGTTGCCTTGATTTCTTAGGGGGGGGGGATAAGAAAGTGGTGAGGATTAAGAGGTGTGTGGATTGCTCCATATAAGGTGAGAATGAAGATTTGATGGTTCAAAATTTAGTGGATATGTGAAAAAGAGAGGATAACATGATAGAAACATATAAATTACTAAAAGCATCTTCTATTTGATGCAGAAGAAATTTGTCACCACACAACAAGAAGAAAAAGAACAAGAGATCACCCTGGAAATTGTGTAACAGTGTTAGCAAAGGCATGTGGACTAGATTTTGATGCTTGAAGAGCAGTGAATGCATTGGAATGAGTTGCTATGTCTGATCATGAGCATTTTGTCAGTGAATGAGCTTAAGGAGAATGAGAGAGGAAAAGGTATGACAGGTATAGCATAAATAATAGTTAGTGTATGCCTTCTACAATGAGTCTTTAGACTCCATAAATATGCCGATATAATAATAATAACTAAATAAAAGCACACATTTTTTTTGTTATATATCTCATACTGTATCATCATTGTGAATTAAGAAGTAAACATTTAAAATAAATTAGACATAAACAGTGTGTGACAACAGCATTTTGATGATTACGAACAATGATTATTATCATATGTCAGCATGCATAGGATAGAGACTAAAACAACGTGTTCACTTAATATTGTTACAGGATCAACTTATGAGCCTGCCCAAATTGTAGTGCTCTGTAACTTTTTTCTCTGTCAACCATCCGATTTGACCCAAGTAACATAGAAGCCAAGAACAGGAAACTGGATAAGTGTTGTTTATTTATCTTTGAGAGATGGTTAACAATTGGCAGCATAAATTGGATTGTTGTACTGAATTTTTTCAGAATAGGTTCTCCAGTACTTTAACATAAGTAAATGACACATTTCATACATCAGAGAAAGTAGAGGAAGCATGTCTGAAATTTTTTACAAGATGCTAGGATTATAACCATTAGTATTCAAGAAAATGGCTGTTCCTGATTTTGAAAATTTTTAGTTGAAGTAAATCCTCAGAGGAACAGATATTATGAACTCTGGTTAGTATTTTCTTGATAACCTGCTCCATTCAAAAGGGTAATGTGCAGGGATGAGAGCCATCAGTTTCACACTGGATGCTGATATCAAGAGTAAATAACACACTTCCAAATTCATTTTCAAGATAAAAATTATTTAGATTGAAGCCAGTTGATATTTTGCAAGAAAAAATCTTGAGTTCTTTGAACGTAGTCAAACTATGAACACAGTTTGAAAAAATTATGTTCAAACTGTGTTCACAAGGTATCCATCCTCTCCCCCAAATATATGGCTTATCTAAAATTCATAAAAAGTCACAAGGCTGAAGATGAAGAGATTAAAATTAAAACTTGCAAATATTTCTTTCAAACTGTTTATAGATTTTGATTTTTACAGGGGCAATAACTTGTTTGTATGGCATACTTGAAAATATATCTATATGGAAATCATCTGATAAAAATTCCAAAATGTGTCTGTCAAAGTTATACTGGTAAAAAGAGAAGTGATGTCAAAACCAAACATGATTTCAAAATGATTTACTTTAGAATCCTCATTTTAAACATGATATTAAAGGAATTTTTAATGTCTGATCCTGAATGGCAAGTAAGAAGAGTTAGGAGTATAGTAGGTGGAAATACATTATGTGAAACAGCATAAAAACTAGCTTAGATATTTTGGAAAGTGACACAGGAACTATGTTTGTATACAAATGTAAGAAGTATTTGAAATAAGAGAGCTTAGTTTGTTGCATTGATTGAGTCAGTATGCCCAAAGGGTGCTAATATAGACCAGGGAATGTAGAGAATAATCATTGTGAAATGTTAAGTCAAACTGGTTGGACATATAAAATGAAAGTGATCCTGATGGGGGACTTTAATTACAAGAATATAGAATGGAAGGAGAAGATAGTGTACAGGAACAAGAAGAGTGAGTTTGTTGAATTTCTGAAGGATAAATATCTTAAGTAAAATGTGATCAAAGCACTAGAGGTTTTAATGTTTCCCATTTAGTGATAACTCATGAAAAGTTTAATGGAGTGAAACAGCACTAAGAAATGATGAAATATTGTATTTAATGCTTCCAATATTTCATCTTAGTTACATAGACATTGTCAGGGAGTACAAACTGAGACTTATAACACACACACCCACACACCCACACACTCACACACAAAGGTAGCACAAAACTAACTGAAATGTGTGTGTGAAAGACTAGTCCTAACTAGGTGGGGGTGCCCTCTATGGAGACCTGTTGGCAGCCTAGGATATAAACTGGGATCTCGAAGTATTAGTTTCCCATATTTTGGGAAGTTTTATGCAACTATATTTATTCAAATTAAGCTGATTTTTAGGAGCAGCATGAAATTCTAAACACAGTCTTTCTCTTCCAAATGTACTGTGATGGAGCATGATGGTCTTTTTTCAATTGATTCTGTGAGCTGTATCCAAAACACGGTCATTAAGGTCAGATTGAACAGTCATGACTGCAGATGTATATTTTATGTCCTTCCATCCAGATGGTAGCCAATCTTCCTGTCCATAGTAGGAACGAGGAACTCAATATACACCTGGAACTGAGAGGGGAGGAAGTAGACAAGGGTAGCTAGTTTTAAGTATGGCTTGAAAGTGGTGCAAAGATTGCATTCCTTTAAGATTCTGGATATTTTTCTGATGTACCTTGGACACAGGGGAATGAGGGATAGGATTAGTTTTTTTTTTTATATTATGGGAACTGTAGTCATTAGATAGAAAAATGTAATGTATATTATTACAGGTATCTCCATGGAGTCGGTAGACTCATCGTGGGAGACCCAAACTAGTAAAACAATATCTATCATATCTCTTCTTGAATTCATTTACAGACGAAGAACTCACAACTGAGTCTGGCAATGAATTCCACTCATTCGCCACCCTCCAGGAAAAAAAAAACCTCATTCTCACACCCTTGTTGACCACACTTTTCTTTAATTTCCAGGGATGACCTCTTGTTCTTCCATCACTATCACACAGATGAAACATTTCCCCTGCATCAATCTTATAAAAACCTTTTAGTAATATGATTGAGTTCTGCTGCAAGAGAGAGGTCACTTTGGAACAAAAGTTATAAGCTCTATGGTTTAGTGTTTTTACAGCACCATATTGTTGGGGGGGGGAGACTGGAAAGTTTGTGAAGGTATCTGCCTGTGTGAGTAGGTTTCTTATAAATTGAAAAGGACAGGTTACCATCAGGTGAGCAAGGTGTCTAGAAAGGCCAGACCCAATAAACTACATATAGATAACAGCATAATCATCACTAGGTCTGACAAGGGATATGCTACCATTATCCTCAATGCCAATGAATACAATGAGTAAATAGATATCATTCTTAGAGACTGCTCCACCTACAGACCATTAGATTACAATCCCACTAAATCACAAATCAAGAAATTAAAAAGCCTACTCAAAAAAGTTTCTTCTGGCCTCTTGACTTCACAAAAAAACTCAAAACCCCTCAGCTGCCATCCTCTCCCCCAGATATATGGCTTATCTAAAATTCATAAACCCAATTCCCCCTTAAGACTCTATAGTAAATACCACTGATTCTCCCTGCTATAAATTATCTAAACAGTTAGCAAAATCTCTTATCCCCTTTACTGGTCATACAGCATCATATATAAAAAAAAACTCTTCCCATTTTGAAAGCTCCATTGAAAATATAATTGTTAGTGATTCTGATATCCTAGTGGGCTTTGACATCACTTCATTGTTTGCTAACATTCCCTTAAGTGATACCTGATTGCTTTTAAAAAAGGTTTTTCCCCCTTGATATCACTGATCTCTTTTCCTTTGCTATCCATTCTCTTGGAAGAACACAATTTATAAACAGTGAGTACCTCTATGGGGTTTCCCCCTCTCACCCCCCCCCCTTCTTGCCAATTTTTTTATGGAAGATTTTGAAACACAAGCCCTTGACTCAGCCCCTCTCACAAACCTTCTATCTGGTTATGATATGTAGATGATGTATTTTCTATCTGGTCTTATGGTCTAGACATATTAGACACTTTTCTCTGTCACTTCAATAGTCTTCACCCTAGAATCCAATTTACAATGGAAAAGAAAGCTAATACTAGTCTAGCCTTTCTAGATACCTTGGTCAGCCACCTATGGTAACCTGACCTTTTCAGTTTATAAGAAACCCACTCACAAAGGCAGATACATTTCACAAACTTTCCCATCACCCTCTACACTCAACAATATGGTGTCATAAAAACACTAACCCATAGAGCTTATAACCTTTGTTCCAATGAGACCTCTCTTGCAGCAGAACTCAATCATATACACCACACTTTTCTATCTAATGGCTACAGTTCCTACAATATCAAAAAAAAACAATCCTTCTAAAAATCCAAACTTTCTCTTCAGAAAGATTTTAGTATCTTAAAGAAATCCAATCTTTGCACCACTTTCAAGCCACCAAAAACTAGCTACCTTTATTTCCTCCAGTCAAGACAAACTCCCTCTCCTCCTCTCAGTTACAGGTGTATATAGTTTCTTGTTCCTGCAAGTTGGCCTACTATTGATAGACAGGAAGGTCAGCTACCATCTGGATGGAAGAACATAAAAAATTCATCTGCAGTCATTACTATGGTCAATCTGGCCTTGTAGACCATGCTTTGGATACAGCTCACAAAATCAATTGGAAAAGACCATCATGCTCCATCACAGTAAATTTAGAAGAGAATGATTGTGTTTAGAATCTCATGCTGCATATAAAAATCTGCTTAATTTGAATAAATAAGGTTACATAAAACTTCCCAAAATATGGAAAACACTAATACTTCAAGATCCCAGTTTACATCCTAGGCTGCCAACAGATATCCATAGAGGACACACCTAACTAGTTAGGACTCTAGTCTCATACACGTTTCAGTTAGTTTTGTGCTGCCTTTTTGTGTGTGTGTGTTACGACTCATTTTGTACTCCCTGATAATGTTTCTGTAACTGAAATGAAATACTAGAAGCATTAAATACAAATTTTTAACAGTTTTCTAGTGCTATTTCACTCCATTAAACACTTATCATGACTTTTTCCCAGTACTTAAGCTTTAACACATGGATTTTAGTGATAACATCAGAAGATGTACTTGTTAATGAGATATTAACACTGTTGCCAGTTGTTGAGAGTGATAACAAGGTACTAGTTTGGGAAATGAGAAACAAGTAAAGATTACTGCCAAACAAGGATATTTGTGGAATTATAAGGTGGGTGATTAAGGAAAGCTTTGTAGTCAACTAGCATCCATATGTTGAGTAGATTAGCTGTAAAGAAAAGATGTTGACTGCACATGGCAACTCATAAGAGAGTATCTGACACAAGCAATGTATAACTGCATACCAAGAGTTAAGTAAGTAAATAGAGTAAGAGTGAAATGGATGAACAGTAAAATCAAGCAAACTGTGTTGGAAAAGAAAATGTTATGGAGGAGGTACAAGACAGTTGGTGGCAATCAGATCCATGAGGAGTATAAAGTGCAGGCTAGGAAGGTGATGAGCATGGTAAAGAAAGAAAAGGTGAAATATGACAGGAAATTTGCCGGTCAGGCCAAGATTAATTCAAGGGAATTCTTCCACTATATGAGAAGCAAGAGAAAGAATAATTATGGCAGATTGATACTGTTGTAAAGTCATGACAGCAGAGTGACTGTTGCAAAGGATATAGTGAAATTATTGAATGAAGAGTTTATCAATATATATCATACTGGTGTAAATGATGCTGTGTGATATGTAGAAGGGAGACAAGTATTAGGAGAACTGGAAGTGAAAGAATCAAGAGATCAGGTGTTAATTAGGATGGATGTTAATAAGACTGCAGGAATGGATGACATATTACCAGGTACTTTTTAAAGACTGTGCACAACAGTTAGCTATGCCCTTGATCTGGTTATTTAATGAAACTCTTTGAGTAGGTTTCTAAGGAGTGGAAAGAAGGCAATAGTACCACTCCGTAAACATGGTTCTAGGACAGAAGTGTCCAATTACAGACCAGTCTATATAACTGCAGTTGTAGTCAAGGTGTTGGAGCAATCAGTTAAGAATAGCATATGCTTCTTTATGGACTTTACAAAAGCGTTTGATAGATCATCACATGATAAGTTGATGTATAAGCTGCAGAGGATGGTAACAGATGTCATATTGGTTAGATGGATTGGCTCTCTGAACAATACCAGCAAGTTGTGTATGATGGAGCAGTGTCTCAAAAAAAGGGAGGGGAACTGGTGGCATGCTTGAAGGTTCTGTTCTTGCATCCTCTGATCAGACCATACTTTGACTATTGTGTTCAGATTTGGTGACCTGGTTTTCATTGTGATGTGGAAACAAATGAGATGACCAAGACAACATCAGGACTCTGGAATGCTGGCTATAGAGAGAGGTTGAAGAAATGTGGACTGCAGAGTTTAGTGAATAGGTGGAAAAGAGATGATATGATAGAGACATTTAAGTTAGTAAGGGGATTTTATGGGATTAATTCAGTGGGGATTATAGTAGAAGGCAAGAGGGTAAGAACCGCAGGCCATCCCTGGAAGTTATGTAAGAGTGTGGTTTAAAGGGGTGTGAGGAGTAAATTTTCTACATGGAGAATTGTGAGTGAATGGAACATATTATCAGAATATATTGTTAATGCAGGGAGTGTTGAGAACTTTAAGATTCAGTATGATAAATACATTGTCAGTTGAATGAACCTCCTATGATGAGTCTGCTGACACCAAGGAGGGTGTAATAATAATAATATTTGTCAAAGATCCATTTAGAGCATACGTACACACACACACACACACACACACATATATATGCTGTGGAAGAAAGGAAAAGATTACAACCAGATAGATCACCTGATGTTTATTTGTTTTGTTAACAGATCCAAGCATGTGTATTCAATGTTAACAACTACAATGTAATGAATCTCATGAGTCCATTAATTTTACACTAGTGCAAACAAAATATCCCAGATTAGCTTAAATTGACTCTGGAGTCTGTATATATATGTAACTGAGCAAAACTCAATGAGAAATAACTATATTTGCATGTCTCAAAAAAGATTATAATAATTATTGAATTAGAAATGATACAGAATTGTATCCCATTTAAGTACATAACAGAACGAATATATCTATAAAAAAGATTTAAAATATTCAAACCAGTTACAAAAAGTTACTTTTTAAAATATTTAAAATTATATACAACTCAATTAAAGGTATGCAACTATAGTATGAGATATAAAATGTTGAATATATAGAGCTTAAGGTTTTTTCAAATCACTCTCTCTCTCTCACACACACACACACACACGCACAGTTTCAGTTAGATGCTATCTTAATCATTGAAACTGAGAGTAACTCAAAACTAACAGCTAAATTCTACACTGAAGGTAGTGAATGATATATGCATATAAACACAAGAAAGATATTTAATTAACCAAATATTTCGGTCTGGAAATAGCAGACCATCCTCAGTGGTATTACAAGAACAGTTTTAAAAAAAATACAAGCTAGAATACTAACAATAGATCGTTAAAAATAGAACATGCCGCGTGGTGTTACATCACTAAGTATGAAACTGAATATTTTGAAGTAGAGACATGATTGAAAAAAAAAAAAAAATTAATGAGTAATCTTGATTAGACTTTCCCAGATTTTTGATATAGATATACAGTCATTACGATTCAGGTTGGGACGATGGAGCAAGGGCCTTCACACTTTCCTTGAACAAATGTTCAAAACCTATAACGGGATCTATGCAAGAGGCGAGTTCTGGACTAAAAGATGCTGTGGTCAGTTTCAATCCCGTGTTGAGCCAATCCAGATTTTTCAGGTTTGTTGTGAAGAATGGAGGATTGATGTTCTTGGATTCTTTTTTCAAGAGAACGTCCAGTCTGTCCAAAATAGGAGAGATCACAGTTGCAAGGAATTTGATAAACTCCAGGAAGAGATAAACTTTCCTTGAACATTTGTTCAAGGAAAGCGTGGAGGCCTTGCTCCATCGTCCCAACCTGAATCGTAATGACTGTATAACCATATCAAAAATCTGGGAAAGTCTAATCAAGATTACTCATTAATTTTTTTTTTTTGATCATGTCTCTACTTCAAAATATTCCGTTTCATACTTAGTGATATAACATCACACGGCGTGTTCTGTTTTTAACGATCTATTGTTAGTATTCTAGCTTGTATTTTTTTTAGAACTGTTCTTGTAATACCACTGAGGATGGTCTGCTATTTCCAGACCGAAATATTTGGTTAATTAAATATCTTTCTTGTGTTTAGTGCATATATCATTTAGTCTTATGTCACAAGTATCCTTAAAACTGAAAGTAGTGATATTTAATTAATAATAATAATAATAACGTAATTATTGATCAAAAAGATAAGTTTTAGGACAGAAAAATAGTCCATATCTCTAACAGAATGTCGTCATTGAAACTTTGCTTTTTTATTTATTTTATTTTCATTTCTTAGGAAAACAAGCTTTTTTTAAAAAATCAAGAAATAAAAGAAATGAAAACAAATGACCACAGAGCTGTATTATTCAAAAGGGAAAGGAAACACCAGATGATCCAATTTCCATTGAATAATAATTCCAAGTAAATTAATTGCAAAAACAGTTGGTTTACTTTATAACAATAATCTCTAGTAAATGTAATAATAATAAAAACAAAACATCCAGATGTGTGAAAGAGCCATTTAAATTTATATGCAAATTAATTCAATATTTTTAAAGATAGGAGAATAAAAATGTATTTATTTGTATATATATTTCAGACAAGAAAGATACACAAAAGTTTGCCCTTGGATATCCATAAGTTAAATAACAGAAGTACCCCTTATATCTACAGGAAATACTACTATCAACTATTTTTCTGCATTTCCTTTTTTTTTTTTTTTTCGTACTTGCTATTTCAAAATATCTTTTTTGTAAGTCCTTTCAAGACTTCAAGATCATTATTTTCCTCTTGTTTTCTAGGAATTTTCTTACAGTTATAACATAAAAAGATATATGTATAAAACTGTAAAAAAAGATAACCTATAAAGTTCCAACTTTTCTTATACAAATCTTAAAAAAAAAATAAGAACAATAATAAAAATTAAAAAACAACAACAACAATTATCCCTTTTCAAAAAATAATCACAAAGTAAGTGTGCTAAGAATTTTCAGAAAATACAAAATGTATCCATTATCACAAATCACAGTAAATTGCATTAAATTCAATGCATATTAAACCAATGATTCAAAAGATAATGTTTTCATTGTGCACAAAAGACATCTCGAAAGTGACTTAATTACTCCTATAAATAATAAAAAAATTGGTGTTATTTTTGTTTCTTTCATGGAGTTTTTCTTATTTTAAATACAATGATAAAATAAATAGGATAAACTGAAGAATACTGTATATATAATATACAATATTGTATATACAACGAGTACACTGCATATTCAGTATACACCTGTGACTATACTTAAATTTACATCTGTGCTATACAAAATGAAAAGTCATATACAAAGAAACAAATAAGCATACAAGCCAACAAAAAAACTTGGCTTTCTTCAGATACTTCATGAAATAATTCTTCCACGGAGATATTCCAGTAGTGAAGCAGTTCCTTTGGCTAGTACAGCAGGACGAGGATTACGGAATGGATTTCCTTCCAAATGAAGAGACCTGATAAAAAAAAAGAAAGAAAAGAAATTTTCTTTAAATATCTCCAGAAAAAAAATATAAAATATTTAAAATAACAAGGTGATGGTAGAAAAGGACCTGAAATTTATGAGCATTATTGCAAACCTATCCACAATAGATTAGTAATGGTGAAGAGAACATCAAAATGTAGAAATAAACATCTCCTCATAACCCAAACATAACAGTTTGGGTTATGAGGAGATGAGATTTTGGAGAAGTCCAGAAAGGAGTGTCAGGTCTCTGAAATGTTGAGTATGTGGTTAAGACAACAGAAAAAAGAGGCTATTCCCAGAAGTCAAAGTTTCTGCTGGAAGAGTAGTAGGTGAATGGAATGCATTGACTGAGGATATAGTGAGTGCAGAGAAACAGTGAGTTAAAGGTACAATTTCGAATGTGTTAAAAAAAAAATGATATTTTCTTCTTAAATAAATATAAAATAATATAAAAAATAAAAAATAATATAAAGAAAATTTATATATTCTTAACTCCATAGAGATTTAGTGATAATGTATTTATTTCATTGTCTCACTTTCACCTTGGGGGGGGGATGTGACTTTAGCAAATCCACGTTTTGAATTAATGGCACACTGGTAAATGGTGAAGTAATATCAAAACTAATAACTTTTTAAAATATGGTCTTTTAATACACATTTTAGGTGAACAGCATTATTAACAAAGGAGGAAGAATTACCTGTGAAGGAGGCTAGTAATTTAGCCATATGTTTAGCAAGTTTGTATGCACAACTGTTTATACCATCCACAATTGGGCATAGGGGTATAACTTGTTTGTGAATTTATTTTAGGTGCTCCATATATTCTGGATGTTTTCACATGAAAAGGCTTGAGTTTGTTTACCATTTCTTTTGGCCAGGAAGTGACTTGCTTCGGTAATTTATGAACTTTATTCTTTTGTGAGTTAGAAGGATCACGATCTATGATTTGGTATGTAGACTGATCTTGTAAAAGTATATGCATTTTGTTTACATATTCTGTTACATTCTTAATCACAGTTGTATTATCTATGTCTGCTTTAGTAAAAAGATAAATAATAAATATAAGCTCTGCACCACATTTAAACCATATATACCAAATTGGCACCTCTAATCCATTCACCTAAGGACAAACTCTTTCCTTTATCACATTCTGGAGTATATGAAGTGTTCTGTACTTGTGACTCGGCTTACTGTGAACATACAGAAAGAACTGTTGACTTTTGCCTTGTGTATTGAAAAATTTATTTTATGTCAATGTTATAGAATCCTTTAGTAACTTATAAGTTTCCATCATATCCCCTCCCCCTCTTCTTTGCCTGTCAACTAAACTCTGCAATCGACACACCTTCAATCTATTCTCATTGGGAACATTCCACAGACCTGTCACTAGCTTAACGTCCCTCATTTCTGAATACTCTTCACCACCTTCCAAATCCCCAAAAAATGCAGGTGACCAAATCTGTGCACAAGTAGTCAACATGTGGCTGAATCATAGCCTTATAAAGAGGGATATTAATCTCCCTATCTTTTACTTATCAATGTGTTCTTCAACATTCAAGTAATACACTGAGCTTTTTTTTTGCAAACGCTTGCAATATGTCCTCTGAATTTCAAATCTCTATCCACCATCACAGATCTCTAGTCTCATTAATGTTCTATAAACTAGTACTATCATATGATAAGAAGCATGTAATCTTTTCATCCCAAAGTGCATTACCTTACATTTTACAACATTAAATTGACAATCATTGTACTTTGCCCACACTGCTAATTTATTTAAATCATCCTATAAGATATCTACATCACCTTTATCAAATACTGCCCCCTTTAGTTTTGCATCATCAGTAAACAACTGAATATTTCCCTCAAATCTTCTGCTATACCATTAATGTCCAAATTAAAGAGCAGTGGTCCTAGTACAGAGCTCTGGGGCACTCCACAAGCTCCCCACCTTCATTCATCTTGATTCCAATCCACCATACACCGCCTTCTGATATCTATCAATCAGTACCCCCCCAACTATGCTACCAGCCTCATATTCATTCCCATTTGCTCCAACTTATGTAATAGTTTTCCATGCAGTATTCTGTCAGATGCCTTTGCAAAGTCCAGCAGAATCATGGTATAGCCATTTCCTTTATTTAATTCCACTGTCACCTTATTATAAAACATGAATAAATTAATGAGGTAGGACCTACCTTTTGCAAAGCCATACTGTCCCTGTGGAGTATCACATTCCTATCCATCCAATTCTGAATTTTTTACTTTTAATCAACTTTTTCAATACTTTAATCACCACTCCAGAGATACCAACTGGTCTGTAATTTCCTACTTCTGTCTTGAAGCAATGTTTATGTAATGGAACTATCTTACCATATTTCCACTTCCTCAGAACCTTGTCAGAGCTGAGACTTAGATTAAACACACGAGCTGACAGGCTGACTGCTATATTCACATTGATGTTTTCAATATGCTGAGTATCTCCAGTTCATCTATCTCAATGTTCACATCAGTCTCTGTAACCTCAGTAACTACAAAGTCCCCACCTGGATTATATATCCTTGCAAAGTGATTGCTTAGTAACTGAACTATTTCCTCTGCTTCTTTCACTTTCCTACCATCGGCACTGAGTAAAGTTATCTTTCCATAATCATTCTTTCTCTTACTTGCTACCTCGCAAAAAAATGCTTGTGGATTTACTTTGGCCTGCTTACCTAATTTTCTCTCGACATCTGATTTAGCCTTCCTCCCTATACTAGTTACCCTTCTTGCTTGCACTTTATTTTGTTCATGGCATGCCAAACAACTTTTTGTTTATATTCCTTCCACAATACTTTCTTTTTTTTGGCACTACGCATTATATTGCTACTCATCCACTTAATCCCTAATTGGTTTATCCTCCTGAACCTAGGTATGCACTCAGATATTGCCTCACTCAAACAATTGTTGACAGCTTCCTGTGCACTAATAACATTCATTGCATGCAAATTCTTATGCTATGGCACTGCTCTAAGGTGCCTTCTAAGTTTGTCATAATCAGTAGCTTTGCAGTTCTGCATAAACTCTTCCTTAACTGAAATTTTCACATGTTGAGCAACCTCCAAGGACAAGACTGCATGATCACTTTCCCTGATGAAGGTAGGGTTGCCACTGTAGTTATAGATAGATCTTCTGATGTTATTACCAGATCCAACACTCTCAAACCCCTGGTTCCCCCTCTATCACATGCTGTTTCAGGTAATTATCTCTTAGTAACTGTATAAATTCCATTTCCATTTGCCATGTTCCCTTTCCTCCTTCCAGTCTATATCATCATAGTGAACAAGTCTCCCATGATAATTGCTTGGCCTGCACTCACTGTGATAATCTGCTGATGCATGTTGTCCACATCTTCTTCTGGACCCCCCCCCCCCAGGTCTATATCAGTAACCAACAATATATTTTGACCTACTGGCCTCTGTCTCATGCCAAACTACCTCAAATGAACCATTTCCCTCAGATCTACAATCTTCCTCAACTTCTATTTTTGTAGATCGAAGTTCTTCAGCTATCATTAATAATACCCCTCCTTCTCTTACCCTATTTCCTCTGTCTCCTCTGAAAATACAATATTCATTACATTTTATCCCTGTAACTATATCATTCTCTGACAACCAGATCTCGCTGAAGCTAATAGTTTGGGGCCAAGTCAAGCTCACCAATGCTAAAAACTCCTCTTCTTTATTTCTGATACTTCGGGTATTTGTGTACATGCATCTCAATATCCCCTTGGGCCCACAGTTACCCTTACATAATGTCATTACCAGCCCATTCAGATTTGAAACCTGGGAAACTGCATCCAGTTCTTCACAATCATTCCTGCACTTAGTATAAGTGCAGGAACAATAGTATATAAGTACAAGAGAACTAATACCATCACATAAATGACACAAGCCAGTTGCATAACACAGCTTTGTAGAAACCTAATTAATGATATCACTTGATAAAAACTGCTATGTCTGTTAATGTATTCTCTGAATCACCTAGATCTTTCCAATAAATGACAATACTGATATTGACAGAGATACAGGAGCTTTAATGTATAATACAGTTGCCACTAACTATAGCAAACTCAAGGACCACAGAAATAATTTGTTGTAGGGAACAGTTTGCTGTAGTGAATTTTAAGTATAACACTGTGCCTCTGAGATTTCGGTTGGGACTTTTCAATAGTTTGTTACAGCGAGCAACTTTTTTATATCAGTGTATGCTATAGGGTGAGTTGGCTGTATATAATAATTTATTATTAGATATTGTAAATTATTCTTTAATTTTTTTCCCCTGCAAAATTATTGTGGATACTTGTGAATGCAATCTCAAAGGAAAGCCATGCATATATTCTTTGATTTTCCATTATGCTTAATTCTCTTCAATACTTATAAGTTTCCTGCATTTAGCAGAGTTTTTCTAACCTTTTTTTGCTCACCGATATGAAAAGCCAACAAGAACTAAGTACAAAATTGCTAGAAAATTAGATGTGAATACATGTGCCTAATGGCATAGTTTTATTTATTTATTTTTACTGTTAGACCTATATAAAAGAGGTTGGTTGGTCAACCTATAGAACATTAGCACTGTGTATAGGAAAATGTCTGAGTAACAAGGAACTTGTTCACATTAGATTTTATTATTATTATATGATGATTAGCATTCAGGCCTCCATGGAGGCCTGAATGGGAGGTTCTTCCTATCATGGGAGGTCCTTCCTAGAAAACACAAAGCCTATCATACCACTCCTTGAACTCATCGACTGTTCATGCTCTCTCTCCACTCTATCAGACAATGCATTCCATGGTTCAACCACCCTCAATGCAAAGAAATCACTCCTCACCTTCTTGTTCACAGCTTCCTTTCATAACCTTCCAGGGATTACCCTTGTCCTTGTTCCTTCCCTGTGTTCCACCAAGTGAAAGAACTCTTCCCAGTGTCAACTCTGTAACTACCTCTCAACAGTTTAAAAGTCTCAATCATATCACCTCTCCTTCTATCTAGCAAACTCTGCAGTCCACATTTCCTCAGTCAATCCTCATAACCAACATTGTATAGTCCTGAAACCATCTTTGTTACCTGCCTCTGTACCTTTTCCACAGTTTATTTATCCCATTCAAATCCTGGGGACCAAATTTGAGAACATTAGTCCAAGTGTGGTCTGATCATGGCTTTATACAATGGAATGACAACTCTTATTTCTGCAGGTTAGTGTCCTTCTCAGTATTGCAGCAATCCTCTGGGTTACCTTAACAACTATTGCAATATGTTCCCTGAATTTTAGGTTTCTATCAATCATCACCCACAGAGCCTGTGTAGCTCAGTGGATGTGGCGTTTGCACACCACCGCGCTAGGCCGCACGAAGGAAGTCTTGGTTTCGAGTCTAGTCGGCGACTAGAGGAAATTTTTCTAAGCCTTTTTTCGACCGGTTCCCGAGTTAGTCGATCTCTGGCACGGGCAAGCAGGTTTTTCCTCCCGGAAACTCGGGTTTTTCGTCCTGTAAACTCAAGAAAATCGACCGTAGAACCCACAGTATTTCAGACATTAAATATATTGTGTTAGGGTTAGAGACCACGAGATGGCGGCACATTTGAGCCGTCTCTCTTCACTGCGTACCGCTTAATTAGTGATAGCCTTGGGCCATCTGTCTCTGATGGGTACCAGTGGAGATTGAACTGCCCACTCAGTCTCCAAAAGTTAGATAGGGCTAAATGGCCTCGCCTACTCCCGTATATACGGGAATAAAAAGGCGTTAGCTGATTTTTTTTTTTTTTGATCACCCACAGATCTCTTGTCTCTCCTACTACCTCCAGTACAGCTCCTCCAACAGAGTAACTGCCTCCCATCGATGTAGCCCAAACTTCAAGACTTTACATTTTGCTGCATTAAACTGACACCGCATTCATTTGGCCATCTGTTCAGTTTAATCAAATCCTCTTGCAGGCCTGCCACATCACTATTACTAATAACCCTTCCTAGCTTCACATCATCTGCAAATAACTGAATATCCCCCTGCAATCCACTGACAATATCATTGATATAAAGGTTAAACAATATAGGTCCCAGTACTGAGCCCTGTGGGACCCCACTTGTACCCTTCTGCCTCCTTGATATTGCCCCACCATACACAACTCTCTGATATCTATCAGATAGCACCGATCCTGAATCCAGTTGACTATCCTGACATCTAAACCCATGTGCTGCAACTTAATATCAGCTTATCATGTGGCACCCTGTCAAATGTCTTTGTAAAATCCAAAAAAATGGCAGAATATGCCTTTCCCTCATCAGCTGCTCTTGTCATGTTATTATAAAAGACTATTATATTACTAAAGCAAGAGTGCCCCTAAACAAATCCATGTCGACTCACAGATAACATTATCCTCATCTGCCCAATGCTGCAGGGGAAGTCTATGGGAAATTGTGAATTTCCTGTAGACTTTCATTGAAAAGACAGGTCAAGGGAGTTGTCAGTTCTTTAGCACATTTTCTCTCAAAACCCATGGCAAAATTCCATCCAGTCCCACAGCTTTATTAACAACTAGAGTACTCAGTATTTGAAACACACTTTCCTCCTGCACTTCTAAACCTCGAAGCTGTCCTATCCCTGTAGTATTAAAACCTGTTTCTCCAGAATGAAATACTCCAATAAAGTGTTCATTGAACAACTCCACTATGTCCTCTGCATCAGTCACTCTATTCTAATTTTTATCCAACAATGTTTTTCCACAATCATTTCTCCTCCTACTGGCCACACAGCTAAAAAATTCTCTAGGATTTTCTTTGGATCTTATGGCTAATCTCTTCTCATATTCCAGTTTTTCCTTCCTTACCATACTTGTCACTCTTCTAGCCTGAGTCTTATATTCTTCATGCATCTGCTCTCCACCCTTCTCTTTATATCTCTTCCATAACCTCTTTTCACATGCAGTTCCTGTTTGATATTATTTTTCATCCACTTTTGACACCAAATTGTGTCTTCTTCTTCACTCGTGAAGAAGAGGGCACAATTTGGTGTCAAAGTGGAAGGAATATTTGTTAGCTTACTATTGCTTCTAACAAATATTCCTTCACAATTTCCCAAGCACTAATGATATCTCACCCTTCCAATTCCTCCCTCCATGGAACCGCCCCAAGTTGATATCTAGGACTAATATAATCACCCGCATTATAATTCCACATATATTCCCTTCTCTTTGATATACCTGCATGTCTATTCATCTTCCAAGTCAAAACTACATGGCTACTCTCTCCAACTGGAGAAGAGATGCCATCTCAGTTATAATCAGCTCTTCTGATGCTATGACCAAATCCAAAACTCTTGAACCTCGTGTTGCTTCTATTACATGTTGCCTAAGACATTTGTCCTTCAAGAATTCTAGAAATTCCATTCCCTTATTACTACATGAATTTTCCTCTTCCCAATTTATACTGCCGTAGTTAAAATCTCCCATAACAATCATTCTTCTTGCACTTTCCGTGCTCAACTGCCTAAACATCTTGTGGTCCTCACCCTCTGTACTCCTTGGCTTGTAGCAACCTCCCCCCCCATTAAATATCCTGTCTTGCCCACCTCTACCTCTCACCATATGTTTTCAAAAGAATTAGTGTCACTGTCCTCCAATGCCTCCACTCCAAGAGGACATAAGCCATCACTTATCATAAGCAGTATTCCATCATCGCATTTTCCCTTCCTATCCTTTCAAAAAATGCTGTACCCTAATACTTCTATTCCTCTTATTATATCATCTTCCATCAACCACATCTCAGAGATCCCAATAATCTTTGGACAGGCTGATGCTATCAGTGCCACCAATTCATCTCCTTTATTCTGGATACTCCTGGCATTAGTGTAAAGCATAAAAATGTCACTGTTTCTATACCTATCATTATCCCCCCAACTCCACTGGACTCAGCATTACCTGATGTATTCCCCCCTTCTCTCAAGCACCTATTCCCACAAGAGGCCACCTTTGCTATCATCCACCCTGGTAATTCTAGTTTCCCTACATTGACACATATCTTGTTCAGAGAACAGCAATCTCTCCAGATGCCTACATCCTGCCTTATTCAAATGCAAGCGATCTCTTGCATACAGTTCTTTTCTGTCCTCAAATGCCCTCCAAGCATCCACATATTCCAAGCCTCTCTTCTGATGCATTCTGGCTATCATGCTATTCATTTTTAATGCTCTTCTACTCAGCTCATCATTATCATACTTGGGCAACACACTATCTTCCCTCTGAGTTTTCTTTTGTACAACTTCAAGCATGAATCTCAGATCTCTCGCCACCCGATTTACACTGCCTCTTGAGTCAGTCGTGCCCACAATCATCTCATCCACCCCACTTAATTGCCATAGCCACACTTTCTATCAATCCTCCAGGCAAACACTTCTGGATCTTGCACACCACAGATCATTGAGTCTCCATACATCACACCTCTTACCACTCTGTTCCTTGATTTCTCACCTGCATCCCTCACTCTCTCTCTCTTTCTCCCCCTCTAACACTTTCTCTCTGTGCTCCCCTACTTACCTGCCATCTTGGCATCTCTCTCTCTTTCCTGGTTCCAAGATTCCCTTGCATTCTCATTCTTTCGCTCCTACTGTTTCTATTTTGTCCTCTTCTATCATTCCCATAACACTCTCTCTCTCACTCCTACTCTAATTCGCCTTGCATTCATCTCTTCCATTCGCTGAATCTCATCTTTCACACTTCCCAACTCATTCCACCTCCTCTTTCAGTTCATTTATCTCTCTCTGCAAGCTACCCACTCTTGCTTGCCATTCATCCTTCCAATTAAGACCATTTCCAAAAACTTCAATATTGTTCAAACTTTCCACACTCTCCACTCTTATTTTTTCATTTATATTTCCCTCCTTATTCTCACCCTCTATCACACTACTCGTCTCTATAGGTCGATATTCTCCTGCCTCTGACTCAACACTGCCGAGGTCAGTTATGGTAATCTCTAACTCACAAAGTTCTTCCCATTTCCTATATTTTATGCATATATATACTCCCCTATCTCTCACCTGCCACATACCAAACTGCCGGGATGCGTACATACACGCTGCATACCACAAAATCCTGTAGTATGCTATACAAAATATAGCCCTTAAATGGGGGAGGACTTGGTGACATGCTATTCATAATTTGAGCTGCGGCTGCTGCCATCATTCAAATAATACTGAGTACTAGGAACTACAACAACTAAACTAAATGCTCTACTATAAGCTATACTATAAGTATAAACTATACTTAACTATAAACTATAGTATACTAAATAACGAAAACTTATCTCTTTCTTCTCTTCTACTGCAGAACACTTCCAACTCTAACCTCACCCTCTCGGTAAGAATAAACCAAAAATAAACACAATATATACACAACAACTAAACTCCAAAAGCAATACCACTAAAGGACACTTGTATCACTGAAAAAATGTAGCGCAATTTGTGACAAAAGCCACACAATATACTGATTAAAAACTTTTTCTTTAGCACAGCTCAAATCTACTGCCATGTTCTTCTGCGACTCTAGTGCCTTCTCGTTTGAAAGCCTATGCATTGTATTCCTTGGGAAACACATAGGAGGAGGAGAAACTTCTTCTTCTGTGAGTTAGAAGTTAGACTGTGAAGGGATGCTGGGTGGCAGTTGGATGCATTTCAATGGATTTGTTAGAGAGAGAGAGGGAATTATTGATGTTAATTCTAATGAACATCTGTCGTGGAAATATTTATAGAAGATGCTTGCAGCAGATACTAACCACCTATACAAAAGTAGTTGAAGTGAATTGGTCAGAGATGGGTCATTAATCAGGCTGACTGCTCTCTTCTGTATTGTATAGGGTATTTTTAGGGAAATCTGGGGCACCACATCAAATGTGTAATCGATGGCTGGGAAGATTTGCAGGATTAACAGCTATTCAGAGGTAAAGTAAAGTCTTGAGTGACAGAGGAATCCTAATTTTTTAGACACTGAGATGGAAATGGTTTTAATGTATTTATGCCAAGAGAAGCTTGATGTCAGGGTGATACCAAAGAGAGAAATCTTGTCTTGCCTAGAGAGCTGAGTGTTGTCAAAGGTAAGGCTGGGAGAATATGATTCTTTTTTGTAAGAAAGGAGGCATAACTGTGTTTTACAAGCACTGAAGCTATGTTCTCCCCAGGACCTTTTGAATGGGCAAACCACCTGGCTGGTTTTACTGACTGCCCGGCTAATTAATGATGATGTGAACTGACATGGCTAAATAATGAGCAAGAATGGAAAAATAATTTTAAGACATTTTTTAATTAATGGTGATGAGAAATCAACAGGAGAGTCTCGATACTCTTGAGACAGCTCAATTTCTTGCATTACAAGTCAATCTCGAGAGCTTCAGATATTCACTTTGATGCACACCAATCCGTACACTGAAGAAGACAAAAATCGGGATCTCGAACACAACAGTATTGGTTGCAAAGAAGATCTTTTGCAAAAGAGACATAATTTTGATGTTTGAAAGCAATTGTGAAAATTGAGCGAATACGAATCGAAGGCAAAAATTGATGTTAAAAATCTACATTTATTTTTCTTAATAATGGTTTTTCCAAAGATCATGAGTCAAGTATTTAATATTTTATTTTATAAAAGAAAATAGGCCTACGCATCAAATATAGTTGTGAAAATATGTGATCTTGTGGAATTCTCGAAACTCTAGAAGACTGTGATGTCAGTCTCGAGTGATACCAATTCCCTTTCCTAGTAATTAATACTTAAAAATAGTAAAATTGCGACATAATGCGCATTATGTGTCTCAGGTATTACTGTCAGTGCACAATTCAGTGATTTGTTCTGATTAATTTAACAACAATGATATTTTGTATTTATTAAATTACCCCATAATGAGTAAAAAGTCAAGTCAAGTCAGAAAACCACACTTAAGTTATTTTAAGAAAGATGAAACTGATAAGCATAGTAGTGAAGACAACAAACCAACAACAGAATCGTCGATTTCTGCAGAGTCTCTTTCAAATGTAAAACGTGCATCTAAACACCACTTATCGGGTATTAACAGTGAGTGGTTTAAAAAATTCCATTGGTTAGTGAAAAATAATGGAATGATGTGTTCCACATGTATAAAATAAGGAAAGAGATGACCCACAAACTAGGAAATGACTTGGGTAACTATGCCATGCACAAGACTTCAAAAAGAAAGCTTGGTTGACCATGAACAAAGCAAGTTACACACTGATTCTTGTTCAGATATAATTGAAAAACGTATACTAGAAGAAACTGGAATAGGGCAAATTGAAAAATCAATTTCAATTTTGAATAACTTGCAGAGATATGCTTTTCTGGGAGCTTTAAGATCTTTGTATTGGTTAGCGAAAAATGAGTTACCACATACATTATTTGAAAAATTACTTGAGCATTGCAAGGTTATGGGCTGTTCCTACTTAGACCATCTTAACACTAGTAAAAATACACAGCAAAGGTTGGTCGATTGGTAGAGTCTCTGCTACTAATGGCTCGCAAAAAGTTAAGGAAGTTTGAGCATGGTTAGTAGTTGGAAGAGACACAATCGTTCGATTCTGTTGGCATACTCTCCCTCGATGAGTCTTTGGACTCCCTGGAGGTGTCACATAATAATAATAATACCTCAGAAAGAATAATGCAAGAGTTGATTGATATTTTAGCATCAGAAATTAGATCTGAAATATTGAAAAATATACATTCTGCAGATTATTTCAGTGTTTTATGTGATGAAACTACAGACATCTCAGTTTTAAAACAGCTGATTGTGTACATTAAATATGTTTGTCAACTTAGAAAACAGGTCAGGGTTCGTTTTGTATCAACTAACCATTGATGGCAAAGCTGAGACTATAACTAACAAAGTAATTGAAACCCTTGACAGTCTAGGCTTAAAAATTGTAATCTGGTGGGTCTAGGATCTGAAGGAGCAGCTGTCATGATTGGAAAGCAAAAGGGAGTTGCAAAACTGCTCAAAGATAAAACAGATGGACTCATGGTCAACTGTCATTGTGTAAACCACTGACTGGCTCTTGCTAGTGCCCAAGCAGCTGCTGAAGTGCCTTATTTAGTCATGTTTAATGATATCTTAAGGCAATTGTTTTTCTTCTTCCAAAATTCCTCAGTCAGGATGGCTGGTTTAACCCAAATCCAAAATATACTGAACAGTCCTCAAATTAAACTTAAAATGGCTAGTGACACTAGATGGTGTCACTAGCCATTTTAAGTTTAATTTGAGGACTGTTTCATGTTTCTGCAATACAGTCTCTAAGAGAATGCATGGTGAATGTTATAGCTACATTGGAAAGAGAGGCCACTGAACGAAATGATATCACAGCTGAAGGTTTAAGTAAATATATCAGAATATACAATTTCATAGCTTAACTAATGATGCTTTCAGATGTGTTACTGCATTTATCTAACTTGTCTAGATCATGGCAAAGGCAAGATGTTGACTTAACTGAAATAGAGCCAGTCTTAGAAGCCAGAAAACTATCCATCATGGAATGAAAGACACTCCTGGCAATCATTTTCAAAATTTTCATCAGCATCTTTCAGGTGAATGGTCAGACCTTCACATTGATTATTCAAGATTCTAATGTTGAATATATAAGACTACATATTCAACATGTAAGACTACAATATATGATAAATACCTAGGCACAGTTATTAAACACCTAGAAGCTAATTTCCAGATATGTCAATCATTTCCTACTTTTCAATGCAGAATGTCATGATCAACATGAGGCTTCTGAGATTCTTTTAGATTATTATTCTAGAAGTGGAAGTCCTGCAGTTTTAAACTATGAAAGTACTAAACTAGAATGGACAGTTGCATCAAAAATGATTAATAGACAGTTATACAAACATCTAGATCCAACACAAATAATGCTGAAATTAGCAACAACATCTGAGCTCAAAGAGTCTTTTCCAAATTTAGCAAAACTAGCTGCTGTTGGACTGGCCATACATGAGCACAGCTGAATGTGAAAGGGATTTCTCTTCATTAAAAAGGATAAAAACCTGTATGAGGAATCGCATGTCAGAACACTCTAAATAATTTGATGCTGATTTCACTGGAGGGACTAGATCCAACAGATTTTAATTACAAAAAAGCTGTTGACAACTGGGCTTCTAAGAAGAAGAGAAGAATTAATCTATAGAATTTTAAGCTGTGAGCATTACAAGATTTTTCATTACTTAATGAGAAAATAATAAGAAAAGAAATAAGAAAAGTCTTGTTTGACTTTTCTTATTTCTTTTATTTTATATAATTACTATATAAAATATTATCCTTGTTTGAAGTAATTTCTTAATAAAATTACTATTTTAATTTGTTATGAAAAAGGGTCTTTCTTAACTCATTCAAAATTTTTGTATGCCCGGCTAATGCTTCATTCCACCCAGCTGGTAAAAATTTCTGGGAAGAACACTGCTGAAGATTACCTGAGTCCCATTAAAGAATGGTTTGGAGATCAGAATTTAGGGTTGCAGAGGCTCTTACTCTGTACGTTGTGGTGGTTTGTGTGGTGCAAGGTTTGTCAAGTAAGAAAGAAGAATGTAGTGTGCTATATCATCAACAAAACTGTGTATCAGATTGGTGGTCAACTAGAGCAAGTCATTATGTATAGAAGAAAGACAGAACCTAGTAGGATCCCAGTTAGTTGCATAGTTAGAACCAGTGGTGGCTCATGGCTTGAAATCGTGGGGGTGCTGCAACTTTCAAAATATACATACACACTGTAAGTACAGTGTATACGTGTTTGGATAAAATATCAAAATTATGGTAAAAATTTTAAAAAAATTTCAACACGAAAAAATATTGTTTATTATCGATAAAATTATACAGTTTGGTATAATTCAAAATTACTTAAAAATAAAATATATTATTATAACCCCAATAATGTTCTAAAATAAAAACAAACAAATGTTATGTCTTTAATTGTAATGTCTAAATATTTAAAGAGACGGAGTAAACACGATAAGCACTACGAACACTCCACTACTGGTGCAAACTGCATATAAACAACACTGGAACTGCGCGACAGACAGTGCCACATTAAAGCTAATAGCTTGCATCTCACTATGACGTGCACATGCTTGCGTGTGTAGCAATATGACACTGTGATAAACACAGTGCTGCTAGCGTCCTTCGCCCTCCTAAACGCTACAAGATGGATTTTTATTATTTTTTATAAGAGAATTGTATAGGATTATTGATGATAAAATTAAATATTATAAGCAAATATAAATAAATTAATAAATATATTTATATATCGAGAAAAATTGGGGTGCTACAGTTCCGCAGTGCCTATGCATGAGCCGCCCCTGGTTAGAACCATCCACCTTCATGTGCAATATGCATCAAGTAAGAAGTTATAGGATAAACCAAATGATGGACACTTACTTAACAGACTCGTGCAGATCCAGTCAAAAAGCATCGCAATATGATTGCACATATCAAGTGCAATCATTTGGAATTCATAAACTTTTCCATAGTAGTTATCCAGAGGTGGGTGACATAGGTGAGTAGATCCCCTGTTGATCAGCACTAATGGAATCCATACTGGTGGTCATTTATTAATTGAACAACACAAGAGTTGGGTGCTGATGATTCTTTCTATTACTTTGGAAAGGACTGAGGTGAGAGATTGGGCAGTATTCAAATGATAAGGATTCATCACCCTGTGACTAAACAGGTGAGACCTGTTAAGGAATGGGTAGTACTTGGGCTAGTCTCTGCAGTATAGGGTACATACCAGTGGAATAAGCATAAAAAGGTGACACAAAACACGAGTCAACTGAAGTGCAATTCTTCAGGGCAATCAAAGGAGTGCCATCAGGACCAGAGGACTTTTTGTTATCTAATTTGGACAGGATTTTTCTGATGAATGGTTATAGGGGACGTTGAGTGTTGGGTGTTTGGAATAGTTTGGGGATATTTATCAAAATTATCAATGCATGCATTTGAAGGGAAGTATGATGCAAGAAGACTGGCTTTTTCTGTGGATGATGATGATACAATAAAGCTATCTAGGTACAGTAATAGTGAGAGCAGTCTTGAGCAAAAACTGTGGCCAATTACTTTGGCAAGAGACCAAAAAAGTACAACTGACATTTGGGCAGGATGCAAGTTTTTTGCTTTTGTCTCTTTGGTAATCACATTTTGACACACTGATGATCTTCTTGCAGGTGTTTCAGGCTTTGGTGTATGCAGCAAGGGAAGATAGAATTCTTGATGAGAATCAGTTGTCATTATGTATAGAAGAAAGACAGAACCTAGTAGGATCCCAGTTAGTTGCATAGTTAGAACCAGTGGTGGCTCATGGCTTGAAATCGTGGGGGTGCTGCAACTTTCAAAATATACATACACACTGTAAGTACAGTGTATACGTGTTTGGATAAAATATCAAAATTATGGTAAAAATTTTTAAAAAATTTCAACACGAAAAAATATTGTTTATTATCGATAAAATTATACAGTTTGGTATAATTCAAAATTACTTAAAAATAAAATATATTATTATAACCCCAATAATGTTCTAAAATAAAAACAAACAAATGTTATGTCTTTAATTGTAATGTCTAAATATTTAAAGAGACGGAGTAAACACGATAAGCACTACGAACACTCCACTACTGGTGCAAACTGCATATAAACAACACTGGAACTGCGCGACAGACAGTGCCACATTAAAGCTAATAGCTTGCATCTCACTATGACGTGCACATGCTTGCGTGTGTAGCAATATGACACTGTGATAAACACAGTGCTGCTAGCGTCCTTTGCCCTCCTAAACGCTACAAGATGGATTTTTATTATTTTTTATAAGAGAATTGTATAGGATTATTGATGATAAAATTAAATATTATAAGCAAATATAAATAAATTAATAAATATATTTATATATCGAGAAAAATTGGGGGTGCTACAGTTCCGCAGTGCCTATGCATGAGCCGCCCCTGGTTAGAACCATCCACCTTCATGTGCAATATGCATCAAGTAAGAAGTTATAGGATAAACCAAATGATAGACACTTACTTAACAGACTCGTGCAGATCCAGTCAAAAAGCATCGCAATATGATTGCACATATCAAGTGCAATCATTTGGAATTCATAAACTTTTCCATAGTAGTTATCCAGAGGTGGGTGACATAGGTGAGTAGATCCCCTGTTGATCAGCACTAATGGAATCCATACTGGTGGTCATTTATTAATTGAACAACACAAGAGTTGGGTGCTGATGATTCTTTCTATTACTTTGGAAAGGACTGAGGTGAGAGATTGGGCAGTATTCAAATGATAAGGATTCATCACCCTGTGACTAAACAGGTGAGACCTGTTAAGGAATGGGTAGTACTTGGACTAGTCTCTGCAGTATAGGGTAGATACCAGTGGAATAAGCATAAAAAGGTGACACAAAACACGAGTCAACTGAAGTGCAATTCTTCAGGGCAATCAAAGGAGTGCCATCAGGACCAGAGGACTTTTTGTTATCTAATTTGGACAGGATTTTTCTGATGAATGGTTATAGGGGACGTTGAGTGTTGGGTGTTTGGAATAGTTTGGGGATATTTATCAAAATTATCAATGCATGCATTTGAAGGGAAGTATGATGCAAGAAGACTGGCTTTTTCTGTGGATGATGATGATACAATAAAGCTATCTAGGTACAGTAATAGTGAGAGCAGTCTTGAGCAAAAACTGTGGCCAATTACTTTGGCAAGAGACCAAAAAAGTACAACTGACATTTGGGCATGATGCAAGTTTTTTGCTTTTGTCTCTTTGGTAATCACATTTTGACACACTGATGATCTTCTTGCAGGTGTTTCAGGCTTTGGTGTATGCAGCAAGGGAAGATAGAATTCTTGATGAGAATCAGTTGTGGTATGTTCGAGTCTTCATTTTTTATAGCCTTGAAACAACTTTTGGAGAACCAAGGCTAACATCAGGAGATGGGAATTGAGCAAGGAATGGGGAATATATGCTTCTATACCAGTGACGGAGGTAGTAATCCAACCAAGGGAATAAAGAATATAAGTTACAGAGGTCATTCTGCTTGACATTCTTATAATACCAGATAACTCTTGGTTGGGAATAGCTATGTTAGCATTGTAGGAAAAGAGATAAGCACAAGGTTGTGGTTTGAATTACCTAAGGGACTTTAATGTTCACAGTATACCTGGAGAGGTCACTAACAAGGAAGAGATACAGAGTGTTTGCAGAGTAGTTTGGGTTATCTAGTGTCTGGTAGGCATGTGAAGAATCTTTGTAATGACATTCATGATGACAAATGACTCAACATCTCTACCTGCTTGGCTTATGAAGTTTGAGAAGGAAACTTGGTACTTGTGAACATTAAAGTCTTGGAGGAAGATAAACTCCTCACTAATGGGAAAGTTGAACTGAAGGACATTGACATTTAAAGAGAGGAACACAAAAAAAAAAAAAAAATAAAATCAGTCATTGATGGCACTGGAGGAGCAATGGAGACAACATATAAATTGGACAGAGAGATTTTCAGCCAAAGATCATTGTCAGGGGATTCTAAACTGGATGCTCACTGGCATGATATGTCAGAGTGAATTTAAGCACAAACACCCTTGAATAGAAAGGAGTTGAGTACTTGGGAAAGTTGATATGGGTAGTGCTTGGAGAGGCTGAAATTTTAGTTTTTGTTAGGAGAAGCAGGTGGGGATTTGCAGATTGGAATGGACACTGTTGAGATTGAAGCTCAATCATTTGGTTCCAAAGATGGCTATTAGCAGCACTAAATTTCCACACTAGAATTCCACTTTTGTAGTCGATGTTCAATATTTCATTGCTGCTTCGTCATTTTTCTTCCGGTTTGTTGATAAAGTTGATGTCCTTGCTCATGCTGTCTGAAGGTAAGGTCAGGCTGGGCTCATATTTCATGACTAAGGAGAAGTGCATGTTGTTCAAGCTACCATTAATTGTGATGTGCTTGGTGCTGTGTCACAGGTTACTTTCACTAATCAGGGAAAGTTTGTTCCATTTCTTCTTCTGTTTGTGGGCCTGAAATGGTGGCATCTGAAGAACAAAACCAAAGTTTTTGTTTAGTTTGGTGATGCCAACCCATGTTTCATTACTTTCAAGTGTGGAAGTTTAGGATTATGGCATTGCATTATCAACTCATGCACTGTTGATACAATATAGCTATAGGGCTGGTTGATATCAGTTGTGGGCAGTTTTTTGATGAACATTTTTTTTTATAAGATTTACTTTGCTTCTGAAAACATGCATTCTGACTTGACAGGTTATATAAAACAATTCTTCCACTTGAACCATTTCTGTGTTCTGTCTCTAGTATAATGGAGATAACATATTACCTTGATGGACCTGTGTTTCACTCAGGATTTCTCCATGAGTGCAGGTCACAAAGATGCCTCCAACAATCTTGATCTTGAGCTTCTCTCTTCCATGTTATACCCATAGATTTCACTAGTGGATCTTCCCATCTTGTAAGTGGTCTTCCTGGTTTTCTCTTTATTCTTAGTTGCCAGTTGAGTATTCTATATGTCCATCTGTTATCCCTGAGTCTAGCTATGTGACCTGCCCATCTCATCTTGCTTTCATATACTGCAGTTACCACATCTTTTATGCCTGACCTCTTTCTTAGTTCCGCGTTTCTTGTGTGTTTCATTTTGCTGATGCTACAAATCCTACATTCTATTGCACCCTGAGTTATTTTGAGAGTCTCTTCTTCTTTTTTTGTCATGTTCTGTGTTTGTGATCCATATGTGAGTGATGGAAGAATGTCACTATTAAATAGTTTTGCCTTTGCAGAGATGGAAAGATTTGGATCAGTAAGTGTTTCTTTTAGTCTGTTGAATGATAGCCATGCAGCTTTCTTTCTTTTTGCTAGTTCTTCAGATAAATTGTTATTCATTTTTATTGTTTGTCCAAAGTAACTGTAGGAGTTAACTTGTTCTATAGGAATGTTATTAATACATAGGTGACTGTCACTTGTGTAGATGTTTTTGTTCCATTTTGTTTTTTCTAGATTCATTTCTAAGTCTATTTTACTGCTGTTTGTGTATATTTTTTCACTCATTTCTTCTAGGTCTTTTTGGATTGTGGGATATTAGTACTAGATCATCGGTAAACATAAGGGTTTGTAATTTTTCACCTTCTATGCTTATTCCTCCATTTAGGTCTATTTTTTTCAGAATGTATTCTAAAGTGCTGGTAAATAGATTTGGGGAGATCACATGCCTTGGCAGACCCCTCTCTTTATATCTATATTTATAGGTTGATCATATAGGGTTATTTGAGTGTTCTGATTTTTGTTAATTTCTTTTATCATGTGGATGTAAGTAGGATCCACATTTACTTCCAGTAAGGCACTGATGACTGCATTGTGTTCTATGGTAACATAGAGGAATTTGGTATTCTCTGCATTTGCTGTTAGTTGTGAAATGACATGGATATGATCTATTGTGAAGCCTCTTCTGAATCCTGCCTACTCTCTACTGGAGATGTCTTTGAGAGCATTTTGGATTCTGTTCAGTATTAGTCTGTTCATGATTTTATATATGTGAGAAAGTAGACAGATTGGACAATAGTTTTTTTTATGTCTTCCTTGTTCTCTTTTTTGAACAGAAGTATGGTTTTTGAGGTCTTTCATTCCTCTGGAATCTTTCTTTCTTTCTTTAAAGTGCCATGTGAATCTGGCAGCCAAGGCTTTGAAAATAACTGGTCCACCTTCCTGGATTTCTTCAGCCTTAACATGATAAAGTCCTGAGGCTTTACCTTTACTCATTTTCTTAAGGGCATGTTCTATTTCTTCTGGAAGTACATCTGGTATATACTGCTTGGTTTGGGAATGATAGGTTCTGAGACTTGGCACTTAGTTGCATAAAGATCATTATAAAAATTCTGCACAATTTCTTCTATCCTTTTTCTGAGTATGTTTTTCTCCATTTTGATCCTGTAAAGCAGATGGAATTGACTGTTTAAAATTTAAGTTTTTCTCTATTTTTTTCAGGCTGGTTTTTGCCTGCAGTACTTCTCTTGATTTTTGTATCCTGAAAGCTTAGAAAAATAGACCTTTGTAACCTTCTGGAATTCTTTTCCTTAGTAACTTATAGATAATTTTGTGTTCTAGAAAATTTCCTTCAGATTTCTTCAGTTCTTTTCTCTTTTTCAGTAGTTCTATAGTTTGAAGTGAGAGTTGGTCTCTTTTCTTTTGTTTCACAGGAATTTCTGATTATTTCTTGCACTCGTTAAATTTATCAATAAAGTCAATATAGTCATCGTTTATGTAACAATTCTTAATAGTCCATTCAGTCTCTTCTATGTACTTCCTGAACTTGTGGTAGTTCAGGAAGTACATAGTTTGGGTTTAGACAAAAGACAACCCAAACCTATTTGTTTGGGTTGTCTTTTGTGGTTTGATGTTGCCCTGATATGTTGTTCTTTTTTGTGGTCTATTCTTATAATGGCTCTGAGACGTTTGTGGTCAGAATCTATGTTGAAGTACATTTCGCTTCGCTTATTGTATCAACATTTTGTACCAGTCTTTTACAGTGTGTTAAAATGTAATCAATTTCATTTTTTGTGTTTCCATTCAGTAATTGTCACGTCCATCTTCTTCCTGGGCGTTTGTTGAAAAAAAAAAAGTGTTCATGATAAAAAGTTCTTCAGCTGCAGCAAATTCAGCTAATCTATCTCCTCTTCTATTTCTTTCTCCCAAGCCATTTGGACCTATAAACTTTTCGTTTTCTTTTCCACTTCCTATTTTGCCATTAAAGTCACCATCAATGAACGTGTATGTTGACTTGTAATTTAATGCCTTTTCAAGATTCATGTAAAAATTTTCTATTTCTTGATTATCAGCTACAGATGTTAGAACGTAGCAGGATATTAATTTTATTGTTATATTGTTCTCTATTCCAATTAGGAGTACACCTATTCTTTCAGATATGATGTTACAAGAAAGGATCAAATTGGTGAGCTTAGATTTAACAATGAAGTTCACTCCACATTGTTTGCCATTGTTTGAGGATGCTCCAAGGAGTATCTGTGAGCCATCATACCATCTTGTTGTCAGTTCTTTCAATCTTTTTGTTTTATTCACTAGCATGTTATCCAAGTTGATATTGGTTAATTCTTTGATTAATAAATCTATTCTGTAGTCTCTTGCCAAAGTTCGAGGATTGAGGATACCGAATGCCATTTTCATAGATTTAAGAGGTGGCCTGTTTTCATCTGTGAGATTCTTAGCACCCCTGGCCTCACTTGGTGCCTTACTGCCGCTGTAGAAAGGTGAGTGTGCGCATTGCAGGACTCGGGGTAATTTCTGTTGTTGCAGTAGTGGCATCTTTGCTGTAGTTGTTGCATATACACTTCTCCTGACCAGGGTTCTGAAGTGAATACCAGAGCTCTGTTAGTGGTGTTGGGTCCAGGTCCAATAATAGTTGGGATTCCCAATAATAATAAAATTTCTTTCTTGTAGGGTTCCTATGGTACAGTTTCTGAATTTGGTAAAAAAATGAATAAAAAATATATAATATTAATAAAAATGAAAAAAAAAGTCCTTAGTCCACACATGGTATGAATGTACAATAGGTTTGCAATAATCTTTCACAGGTAAAAGCCACATTATAAAAAACAAAAAATAAATAAATAAAAAACTTAGGTAGATAACTACTAATGGAGTATCCCACACTCAGTATGGAATATACCATACTTAGTCTTTATTTAAGTTGTAAGTCAGCAGTTAGAACTGAAGAAAGTACAGGAAGATAGTTTGATGTTAAATCTGGTCAAGGACAAGGACGTACATTATCCCCTCTGTTATTCATTATCTATATGGATCTATATGGACGTTATGAAGGAAAGCAGTATTATACCTGACATCAAAATTGGAGATGTTGATCTCAGCTCTTTAATTTATGCAGATGATGTTATACTTGAAATAAATCCAGTACAAGTCTGCAAGATTCCATGACTAAATTGAATAAATGTTGTAATAAATTGGTATGAAAATCAGTAATAACAAGACAATGAAAATAGGGAGAAGCATTGAAAATATCAACTGCATTCTGAATAGAGAACCTATAGAACAAGAAAAATATTCCAGCTATTTAGGCACAGTTTTTTTATTAAAGATGGCAAATTAAATATGAAAATAGACAACAGAATTAATAAAACTAGTATGGTAGCTGAATAATTTTATATGGAATAAGAAAGAGATTAGTCAAAACACTAGATTAGCTGTAAAAAATGGCGTTCAAACCAATTTTAACTTATGGATCTGAGAGCTGAGTTAGAAATAAAACACTTGAGCAAAGACTAGAGACCACAGATATGAGAGTCCTGCCTGAGGAAGATTAGTGGCATGAACAGATTGCATCAATGTCAATATCATATTAAAAAACAAGGACATTAGGAAAGAACTTAACATTGTTAGCATCCAAGAATGTGTTAGCAGAGCTAATCTCAGGTGGTATGGTCACTTAAACAGAATTGGAGAGGAAAGATTAGCAAAATAAATGTTTTCTGCCAAGTGAGCAGGAAAAGACCCAAGATATAGGTGGACTGATACAGTAAAATGCCTTAGAAGAGAGAAATATAAGATCTGATAATGTTGGAGTCTTGACAGATAACAGATTGATTTGGAGGAAAATTGTTGATAGGAAGTTAGTAATGATGTAAGTTTTTCATGTAGTGCTATCATAATATCCTGTACACCCCTTGAGGATACATGTCAGGCATCTGATGATAATGAGTATACGAAAAGGTGTATCCTGTATAAAATATTTCAGCATATTAATGTACAGAATATTCTGAATTAATGTTTTGTTTAATGGAATTAAGATATCTGTCGTAATACTGCAAAGAACATAAGTAGAAACAAACAAACATATTAGTTAATGTTCAATTCTAATATTTAAAGTTATTGGCAACAAATGATTCATATTCTCTTCTTTATACTTAAAAATATAATCTATTATATGCAATGTGTGAACAGCCCACATGTTGTTGTTGTTTATAAGAGAAGTAGGAGAAAATGTTGAAACAAGTTAAAATAATGATAATGGGAAGATTCTGATGGTGTTGGTGAATTTCTAATCCATAGTATTGTATCTTGAATGCTGTAATGAACAAATTACATTATTAGTGGTATATTTAGAGAAATAAAAACTGTTAGTTTTGTACAAACTGACAATTTTTAGATGTTTTGTGTTGTATATGTTCAGATGTTTCATGTTTAAGGTGTCACGTAATCATAATAATAAAGTAGCAGTAAAGATGTATGACTCTTTAAACATCCACGTTAGAATTTTTTAAATATGTGTGTTTAAAGAGTCATACATCTTTCTAACAAATGTTTCTAATATCTTTTATTTTAACATATATATTTTTTCTTTCAGTCCAGTTCCATCAATGAAACATAAATTTTGTAATCTTTCATCCAAAAGTTATGAATTTTTAGATGAAACCAAACGATAGCTTTGCCCACACTGTCGGTCTATTTAAATCATCATGCAGGATCTCTTCATCATTGTTATAAACTGCTGCCTTCCTAAGCTTTGTAACATGAACAGACTACCTAATATCCCCCCCCCCCACTACTCCTTATATCATTCCCCATCATATATCATTAGTGTACCAAAAATAATATAACTCAATTGCAGAACTCTGCACCACACCACTGATCACCTGTTTTCTCTTTGATTCAAATCCACTATATGCTATTTTTTGGTTTCTGTCCATCAGTAATCCTCTAATCCATGTCACCAGCTTCACATCAATCCTCATCTGCCCCAATTTAGGTACTAGAGTTCCATGTAGTATCTTGTCAATTTGTAAGTCCAGCAGTATCACTGTGTAGCCATTTCTTTACCAAACTTGACTGTCATTTTATTGTAAAAAAAAAATTAGTAAATTACTAACACAAGCCCCACCCCCCCTTCATAAAGGTGTGCAGCCTTCCTATAGAATATCATATTCCTGTCCATCCATTCCTTTATTCTATCCTTTACCAACTTTTTCAGTCTTAACACAGCTCCTAAGAAAGTAGTCCATCTATAATTTCTCATGCTAATCTTGAAGACTCTTTTATTTAACAGAATTGTCTTATTCTCTTTCTACCCCCCCCCCACCTTGGAAGTGTGCTAGAAGTGAGACTTAATTTCAACAGCCTAATCAGTCGCAATGCCAATTCTCTTGCACTTTCATGTAATACATGAGTTGATATCTCATCTAATCCTACAGCAATATTCACTTTGAGATTCTGCTGTAGGATTGTATTGCAAACACTTCCAGTTCATCTATCTCTAATTTCGCCATCAGTTCCTATCACACATGTCATTGCAGTATCTCCATCTATATCCTTGCAAGTAATCACTCAGTATTTTTAGTTATTTCTTCTCGTTCTGTCACCTGCCTACTATTAGCATCAATTAAAGTTTTTCATCTTATAAACATTCTTCTTTTTACTCACTCAAATGTGAAAGAACTATGTCTGCTTTGCTAATTTCCTCTCACATACTGATTTTGTCTTCCCATTCCATGCTGTTCACCCTTCTTGCATTTTTTAAAAAATTTTTATTACATTTTTGAAAATTTTTTTCAGAAATAAAAAACAAATATTTGGTAGATAAAGAATTTGCTGCATATGAAAAATAAATAAAACAAAAATAAATTGTTATTATTGGCATCCAACAAAATTTTTTTATAAATCTACCAATATCAGCACACACTCTTACCCCTGAACTATACGATTATTATAAGATTCGATTAAAAAAAAATCAGCTTCGTTATAAAAGTAAATCTCTGCATATAAGTTTCAAACCTCAGCTGAGTTACGTTTCCAAGTTCTGGCGGAACTTGTCTGATGTCGTTGTTACGCAGATCCAATGTTGCTATTACTGGTAATTTCATTAGTCCAGAAGCATCTATTGACTGGATTGAGTTATCAGATGCAAAGATAATTTCAAGTTTGGGTATCTCATAGAGCACTTCAGGCATAGAGCATAACCTTGAAGACAAATAAATTATATATAAAATTTAAAATAAAAAATATAAATATATATATTTATTTATAAATTAAAATACGTAGGCTGTTCAATAAGTAATAAGACTAATTTTACTGTCGCGAAACCACTCATCACAATATTAATTTCTGTGGAATAAAGAAATGTTGCTGTCTGTATTAACAAAAGAGGTTGATAGATGGCGTATATGGGCTGGTGTGCCAGAGTGTCACGTGACTAAACGCAAGCTTGTTTCGGTGTGCCTACGAAGCATCCTTGGAACAGCGTTATGTGATTAAATTTTGTGTGCATTTGCAAAAATCGTCATCGGACACTGTCCTGAATATTTCTATGGGAAGTGAACACTTCCCATAGAAATATTCAGGACAACATGCAGCTGGCGTATTGTAATTCTGCCATCCTCCTTGATGATAAGCACTGCTGTGTTGATCATTGTCTCTGTGATGGACGTTGAAGATCTTCCACATTTTGCCTTCCTTCCTTAAAAGATTTATGCCAGCGAAAAACACTTGCCCTCGACATTGCTTCATGGTGGAAAGCTTCGCATATCATGCTAACGGTGTCCGACGCCGATTTTTGCAAACGCACACAAAATTTAATTGCATAACGCTGTTCCAAGGATGCTTCGTAGGCGCGTTGAAACAAGCTTGTGTTTAGTCATGTGACATTCTGGCACATCAGCCGTATACGCCATCTATCAACCTCTTTTGTTAATACAGACAGCAACATTTTTTATTTCACAGAAATTAATATTGTAATGAGTGGTTTTGCGCAGTAAAATTAGTCTTATTACTTATTGAACAGCCCTCGTATATAAAATATACAAATTTAAAATTTGTTTAGTTAATAATTTTATTAACTGACTTAAACACCAAGAAAACAAAAAATATAAGAGATTTAATAAGATTTCACTACTAGTTTCATTGGAAATGCCAACTTCATCAGATGAATACAGTATCAAAGAGTAAATAACATCTTTAAAATATATTGTACTTTAACACGCAGAGTTTAGAACAAATAGTAGTTGTGTTTGAAATGGAGTCTGAGTATTAGTTCTGGAGTGAAGCATGTTGCGTGTGAAAGATATCACGAGTACACCAAAACTGGATGACAGTGCTATGTGAATCTGGTAGGTTATAACTGAGATTGCTGTTTAGATGGGCAGGGTCGAGAGCTATTTCTTTGGATTCCAAGATACGTCTCTCTAATTCTTCGGAGCATTTATGGATGTTTGAAGTTAACTTCCAGTCTATTTGATGCTGTTGTCCTTCAACACTGGTGTTAGCAGAGAATAAAACATGGCTGGATAGGACACTAGCACGGGTTCTGTTGTAGGAAATGTAACGTTAATATTCTTCTAGGCGGAAAGAGAGAGAGAGATGGACTTTACTGTCTGGCCATAATATGGTCTGCTGCAACTGCAAATGATTTTTCTGACTCCTGGGAACTGAAGAAAGTTGTGTTTTACTTCAGCAAGATCAGAGTTTTGGTAAGGTGGAGAAATATGTTTTAACATTAAATTTCTTATTTTTCATCAGTTTAAGAGAAAGAGAACTGATATACGGTAAGGAGGTGTAGGCTGTAGGGTTTGAGTTATCTTCATTACTTTGTTGATGACGTTCACTAAGACAATTATAGATACTTTTAGGAGAGTAACCGTTATTTAAGAAAGTCCTTTTAAGGTAACTAAGTTCATGTTGAAGTTCCTAATGCATAAGTGTGGAAATAATTCCTAATTTTTGAGGGAGGTAGTAGTGAGACGAAGCATGTAGGTATCTATCGATGTGTGTGTGTGTTGGCTTCCTAGAGATAGAAATCTTGAGACCATCAGTTGTTCTAGTAAGTTTTATATCTAGAAAAGCCAGAACACCAATAACTTCTGGTTTGGATGCGAAGTTTATATTTCAATGAAAATTGTTTAAGTGATCCAGAGAGGTTTGTAAGTTTTCTGGGCCATGCTCCCAAATTAGGAAAATGTCGTCCATATAACGCAGCCAGATTTTGAGTTTCAGTGTCACTGAGGAAATGGTTTTTCCTCAAAATCTTCAAGTAAAACACTGGCTAGCACTGGAGACAATGGACTACCCATGGCCAAACTGCTGTTCTGTTTGTAGATCTTGTCTTCAAATAAGAAGTAGCCTGAATCCACACAATGAACAAGTAAGGTGAAAATCTTCTTAGATAACTTGTTTTTTTAAAAGACAAGGCCTTCCTGAGTTGGAACATTGGTGAACAATGAGACTATGTCGAAGCTGACCATTCTGTCTGCTTCGTTAAGTTGGACGTTCTTGATCTTTGAGGCAAAATCAGCCAAATTCTTGATATATGAAAAGGATTTCCCTGTGCGATGTTTCAAGGAGGAAGCGAGATATTTCAAGAGATTGTATATAAGGGAGTCAATGCCTTCACCTATTGGTCTTAAAGGAGTGTTTTCTTCATGGATCTTTGGAAGACCATATAAACAAGGAATAACTGGATGAAGAGAGCAAAGTGATAGAGAGATATTCCTAGGTAATTCCGAGGAGGATTTGAGAAAATTAATTGTCTGATTATGTAGTTCTCTCGTGGGAGCGCTTTGAAGTTCAGAGTAAATATTGCAATCTAATAATTCACAGATCTTGAGGCGATAATCGGTTCTATTCAGGATGACAGTGGAGTTCCCTTTGTCAGCTGAAAAAATGATTATATCTTTATTATTTCGCAGTTGATGAATAGCTTTTCTCTCAAAACGGGAGACACTGTCAGTGTGTGTGTGTGGGGGGGGTCTACTGTTGTTGAATGCAAATTTAGCTTCTATCCTAAGTAGGTTTGCATCCTGTGTTGGTAGAGTAGAGGTAGTTTTTTCTATTTTCGTAAGAAAAAGTTCTTTAGGAATAGATCTAGGCAATGGGACAAAATTAAGCCAATTGGAGAGTACATTTATTTCTGCGTTGTAAGAATATGTGAAGATTTATGAACAACAACATGTTGTTCATAAATGTCCATTGTTAAGAGTGTGTGAAGCAATATTAGAGAATAAACAGTCTTGTTTATGTTTGAGGAAATCAAATTTCCTAATCAGTTTATATTTATTGATGTTCTGGGTTCTAGCAGCAAAAAGTGCACTAATAGATTTAGTCTAATTCCAAGATATATTGTCTAATGAAGTCACTAGGCTGTTTTCTAACGTACCTTTTTTTTTGAGAACAAAGAAGCTAAACTATGTTGGTATCCATAATCCTTTCTGCTAAATGTTCTAGTTTGGCCTTGCAGTAAATAATATATGCTCGTTTTGTATGGATGGACTCTTTAAATTGTAAGAACTTAGGAATGATTGAATGGAACTTGCATCTTTTTAAGAACACTAGTCTGTTGATGATTTACATACATATATATATATATATATATATATATATATAAATTGAGAAGATTGGTTTGAGGTTATATTGTGATTGTTCGTGTAATTTAGCACTCGTGTGAAATTAGTCATTTTTATCTGTTTTATTGTGTTTTTGACTCAGAAAATTAGTCTATTATAGTGTATTAGTGTAGATTTTAGCATTTTAGTGTACTTAGTATCTTTATAACGTGTTTATTGTGATATTGTCATCATGGTACCAACGTGACAAACAATGACTGCAAAGATCACATTGTCTGGTGATTTGAAATTGTAGGATATTATTCAGTGCAGTGTGTGTGTGAAATGTATTTGTTGAGAAAATTAAAGAATATGAGGAAGGAAACTGAAACTGAAGAGAGCAAGTATCAAGTGTTTCAAAAGTGAGTGTCTGTTAGGTGACGAGAATGCACAAATACCGACAGTAAGATGGAAAATGATGTTATTAATGTCGAACGTGAGGGCCATAAAGGCCATGGAAAAGGACAACAAAATGGATATTAATAAAGATATAGCAGACTTAAATGTTATCCCTCAATAGGACAAAGTATGAAATTGAAAAATTGTAGAATCAGCAAGAGTTAAGCAGGACTGAAAAAAGAAAGCAGCAGGTGATCCGAAGGAATAATAATGACTGACCGAACAAACAAGAAAAACAAGTGAAGGAGAAAATTATAAATAGAGACTCAATGATCAGGGGAGTACGAGGGTGGTCTGAAACATCCTCAGCCTAACAATGAAAAAATGAATTTATAATTTCAAAATTATTTTTATTTTTCAACATAATTTCCCTTAAGACTAATACATTTATTCCAGTGATGTTCCGGCACCATTATCCCATCCATGTAGTGGTTCTCAGTAAGATCTGCAAAATACCCCTCTACAGCTGCAATCACCTCTTGATTCAAAGAAATATGCTGACCAGCAAGGAAGAGTTTTAGTTTTGGGAAGAGACAGAAGTCAGAAGGAGCCAAATCTGGATAATAGGGTGGATGTTCCAACAATTCATAGTGCATATCCCATAATTTTCATATTGCCAAAACACCTTTGTGGGCAGTTACATTGTCCTGATGAAAGATGATTTTTTTCTTCTGCAAACCAGGTCTTTTCTCACGAATTTTTTTGTCTAGTCTGTTTAAAAGATCGGAATAATATTCCCTGGTTATTCTTTTACTCTTTTCAAGATAATTAATAAACAAAATGCCTTTAGCATTCTAAAACACTATGACCTTGCCTTCTTTGGCACTGAACAACCAGCTTCTGTCCACTGTTTGGATTCTGGTGTGTACTGGTGAATCCAAGTCTCATCCATAATAATAAATCGATGCACAAAATCAGTTTTATTCTTGCTAAAACACTCCAAGCATGGCACCCATCTTGCAAATGAATTGCAAATGAAAAAACTTTTTCATTTGCAATTCTTAATGGAAAAATGTATCCTACATGTTCTTTTGAAATGCCTATAGTCTCAGCAATTTCACGCACTTCGACTCGCCGGTCATCCAATACCATATCGTGCACTGATCAATGATTTCTGGTGTTGTTATTACACTTTTTGGACATCCTTCACATGGATCATCTTCAAGGCTGGTACGGCCACATTTAAACTTGGTGACCCATTTCTTAATTGTCAAAAACAAAGGAGAAGAGTGCCCATAAGCTTTAATGAACTTCAAATGAATTTCTTTTGGCATTAAACCTTCTTTTATAAAGAATTTTATAACTGCACGATACTCAATTTTATCCATTTCAAGAGATACAGACAACACTTTTGCTTCAGACAGCTGTATAAAACAAACTACTTGATAGAATGACTTACAATTTCACAGGATGCTTATGACAGGTGTACCAACTTAGAAAAAAAAAAAAATCTTGACAATAGTGTTGTCCTCTATGATCAAGGCCGAGAACTTTTTCAGACTACCCTTGTACTTAACGAAAGTATATGACAAAATCATGTTTCCCAGGCGCAAAAATTCACGACATTAGCCATGCCATCCAGATGCAAAAAGGTAAGTTGAAGGAAATGATTGTCTTGGGTGGTATCAATGATTCGAGAGGCAAAATGTATTCTATGAGGGAGGATGTAAAGGAGTCGTTAGAAGAGGCAAAACTGTACAAGATGAATAATGGTAATAATCAGTTTCATTAAGTATAAAATAATCAGTTTCATTGAGTATAAAGAACAAGCCAGGAGAGTGACTCAGTTAGTAAAGAAAACAAAAGTGCAGTATGAGCAGGAATTGGCAAAAACTCAAAGAAAAACTCTAGAGAGTTTTTAGATATGTAGCAAGTAGAAGGAAGAATGATCATGGTAAGATGATGTTACTGGATGAAAATGGTACTTCTGCAGAAGATACTGTTGAGGTATTCAGTGATCAATTTATAAGGGTGTTTCATCCTGATAAGGATAGAATCATGAGGAACTTAAATGTAGAGGACATAAGAGAGGATGGCTTAATTATCAGCGAACAGAAAGTATATGAGAAAATAAATAAGACTGATGCCAATGAGGTGATAGGATTTGATGATATATCACCACGTGTCTTAAAGGAATGTTCCAGGGAATTAGCAGTAGCATTGGCATGCCTGTTAAATAAGTCTTACAACATCAGAGGTTCCAAGATAGTGGAAAGAAGGTAAAATTGTTCCACTGCATAAAGGTGGCGATAAGGCTGTGGCTAGAAATTATAGGCTAATCTGTATATCTGGATTTGTGGTTAAGTTACTGGGAGATTGGTGAGAAGTAGGATACAGAATTGGGTTGAAAAACAGCAGTATTCTTTGTGGTTTGTCAGCATGGGTTTGTTAAAGGGGGGGGGGGTCATGTTTTACTAACTTACTAATGTACTATAACAAGGTGACAAATACCTTGGACAGAGGGAAATGCATATACAGTGGTGTACTTAGATTTGCAAAAGCTTTTGATAGGCTCCCACATGACAAACTATTAAATAAATTGACCTCTGAGTTGCATGAGTGTACTGGCTGTCAGATAGGTATCAGAAAGTTGTATATGGGGGTGAGGTATCCCGTAAGAAGAAGAAGGTGATCCCCATGGTACGCTAGTGGTGTAACATGGGGATCAGTTTTAGGACCATTGTTGTTCATTTTGTATGTTAATGATATTGGGATGGGTTTAACTAGTGATATGCAGCTGTTTGCAGATGATGAAAAATTGGGGAGAGTAATACAGTCAAAGAGATGTTATGGTCTTGTGGGAGGACTTGAATAGATTGCATGAATGGACAGGCAAGTGGAACTTTAATGTTGCAAAGTGTAAGGTTTTGAAATATGGTAAGCAATGATGGATGCAAAGTACACACTTGGTGGGGAAACTTTAAAGGAGGTAGAGGAAATGAGAGATCTAGGAGTGGTGGTGAACAAGGACCTGAAATTCAGCGGCCATATTGCACAAGTTGTGAAGATATTACATCGGATAACGGCAATGATGCTGAGGACCCTGACATGCAGAAAAGGTTATTATGCTACTGGATGAGGCCTTGATCAGGCCTCAAATGGATTATTTTGCACAGATCTGGTCACCGGGTTTTGTGATGACGATGATTTGTTGGAAAGGGTCCAGAGAAGATTCACAAAGGTTGTCAGTGGTCTTTGGAGTGTAATTGCAAAGGAGGAAGGGGGAAGGATACTATAAGTGATCACTTGGGTAGTACAACACTAGGGCAACTCCTTGCAAAGGTGAAGCAAGCTCCGCACTATCCTTAATATTTTCTCATAACATAAAATGCAGCTCCTAGGACATGTATTACTGTTTTACATTATGAGGAGAGGTCACTACCTAGACCAGTTTTGACCTTTATTGAGGTCTCATCAGTGAATAGGTAGACCTGGATACCAAGGTTTAAGTGAACCGATCTTACATATATATATCCCCATACCCCCCACTAACGAATTGCCAGAGCGGTGTACCCATATATTATTATTACTACAATAAAGAGCCAAGAGGCTATTTTTCCGGCAGCGTAAATTAAGTTAAGTGGAAAGAAGGTAAAAGGTAAAATTGAAGGTAAAATTAAGGGGATTATTATTCCCTTAACTTAATTTACGTCGCCGGAAAAATAACCTCTTGGCTCTTTATTGGTCTCATCCTATTTATTGGTTTTAGCTACAGATGCCTCCAAGAGGGAAAGTTATTTTATGGCCACCCTGTATCTAATGAATAATTTGCAGATTTATTTTAATCTGTATGACCTTCAAAGAAGAGAAAATTCTGGGACTTTCCAGACATTCATTATAACTTGACCAATTCAACATTGAGATTACATATGGACAGAATCTTTAATAAGTAGTGGCTGTTGAATGTAGCATGTAATTCACTTACCACACCTGGCAGCATATTCCAAAGATTATTATTTTTTTTTTTTATTCTAAAAGACAAAAAAAAAAAATGTATAGGAATAGAAATTAATGGATCAGAATTCAGCTGTTGTTTTCATTCCATAAAATTATATTACAGAGAGTTTTAAATACCAATACCAGCATCTGTCAATTATGACTTTGTATACAAAGACAACCTTCACTATAGCAAACTATTGAATATCTCATAAAAGTTCCACAGTGCAGTTCTAAAGAAATTCACTATAACAAACAATCCACAGTAAGAAACTATTCCATTGGTCCCTCAGAGTTTGCTATAGTAACAATTACCTGCATATTTAATATAAAGATATATTGTATAATAAGCATATATCCTTACCTGTTAAAGGACAAATTTATCTCTCTTAGAGCCTTCATGGTAGATAATTCTGAAGGTAAATTGGATAGCTGGTTATTCCTATAAAAAAAGCAAACATTTTTTAGATGAATAACTTGGGAATCATCCTCTGTTAATTATGTCTTTGTGAAAAGTTGAAAGACTTTTTGAAAGCCAACAAAACAAAACAAAACAACAACAAAAAAAAACACGTGATCATCTATTAAGACTAAGGCAAGAGATCTCTGTTTGTAAGAGTTGTTGCTTGTTATACATGCTGTTGCATTTGTAGAGACAAAACAGTGCAGTAGGATAAAAAAAAAATGGTAAGTTAGACATTTTAATTCCTATATTAGGATAATTTTGGTAGAACACATATTTACTGCTGTTGTACAAAAGTAGATAATAGAGAGGTGGACCTTAATTAGCCTCTATCTGACCTTCTTAAAAATGCAACCTTGTATGAGACCAAGAAAAGTAATTATTAATCCAATAAAGCATGAGAGGCTAAATATCACCCAAACAAGCGGTCATACTTTCTCTTCAACTGATTCACACTAGGTGCACTAAAAATCAGTATATAAACTGTTCCATTCACTCACTGCTCTGTGAGAGAAAACTCTACCCCTTTCTTATATGTGCACGAATGTAACTTTCATAGATAATCCAATTCTCCCCAAGGAACTTTTTTTCTTTCTTTTGCTGCTGTGGAACATTTACGGTAATTCAAGCCAACCCAGCCCTTAATATCTTCAAATCACATTCTCCTGGGTCTACCTCTTTTTCCATCTATAATTATATAATTTTAGATGGAAAAATTATGTTGAAAGAATGTTAAAAATAATCAATGACTTGAATGATTTCTATGACAGAATAGTCATAGAAATCATTCAAGAGAATACAATCAGGAGCATGTATCCATACTGGAAGTAGGAAAAAAAAGGTCATCATAAATAGCTGAAATATGGAAAGACAGCTGGAGACAGATGATAATTTTCAACCAGAAATGCTTAAATATGGAGTTATAAAAGTTTTAAGGGGTACTTAAGGGTCAAAGCTGTATAACTGAGAGGAGAATTCCACATAGCCTTTAAAGGAATGTGGAGAACCGACCAAGGCTTCTGACAATGTCCAATCCTCACCTTCTCGTGGTGCACCCTCTTGGGTATCTACCTGGATACTGAACGAACGAGGATGGCCTGGTAATTTGGGATTTAGCCGACCAAATCGAATTCTTATTGGCTTAAACCAATATACAAAATGATGGTACAACATGACAAAATTTCATGACGGCTGGGGCATCGCCTGGTTAAACAAGCCCCCCCCCCCCCGCTGTTTTTGCCAGGGAACCAGGGCGAACAGCGAAAAGGAACAAATCTGAAAGCACACCCCAACTCACCATCATCAGAGTTAAAGACTGGTACTATCAACATAAGAAGCCTGAATGGCAAAGAAATGGAGCTAGCTGAAGAATTAAATAAGTACCAGATCGACATAATAGGGGTGACTGAAACAAAAAAGACAAAAACTGGTGAGATCTTTCTGAGGAAAAAATACAAAATGTTATATTCAGGCAATGACAATCAAGGAAAAGAAGGAGTAGCCATAGTATTCAACATAAAATACGAAGCTAATCTTCTTGAATGGCAGGCAGTCTCAAGTAGAGTGATGCAGCAAATATCATGGGGAATTGGACAATGAGACTTATTTGTGCCTATGGTCCCACAGAAGGTTCTACTAAGGTAGAAGTGGCGGAATTTTTTGATGCTTTAGAAAAAGCAACTGACATAATGAAAAAGGAAAAGTTGGTCCTTGTTGAGGATCTAAATAGCAGAGTAGGAAATGATTGTCAGACAAACAAAAATATTTTGGGAAAATTTGGAGAAAAGAGCAAAGCTAATAATAATGGCAAATACCTGTTGGATTTCTGCTCAGGACATGGACTGGTTATTACCAACACCGTGTTCCCACATAAAAATGTGCACAAATTCACATTGAGAGAAGAGGCAACAAATAAGAAAAGTCTCATTGACTATGTTATTGTTGATAGTGATGTTTTCTCCTTGGTGCAGGACACCAGAGTATACAGAGGATTTGAAATTGGAAGCAATCACTATTTAGTCTTAAGTAGGATAAAACCGAATTTCATATTGAAAAGAATACCATGTAACAAAGTTTTAAAGCCAATAAAAGTTGAGCAGCTCTCAGGTGTTAACTGTAGACTAAAATACACAAATATTATTGAAGAAAAAATGAAAGAGTTTGAGAACAGGAACCAAACTTTGGAGATTCAGTGGCAAGCCTTGAAGAAAACTCTGATTGATTCACCCAGAGAGACATGTGGTGAGGTTGTCTGCAAGGATAGAAAAATCAGAACTCCATGGTGGACACAGGAAGTTAAAGAGGCAGTGAAGGAAAAGAATAAAGCATATCAAAAGTTCATGGCAAACAAGTCAGCTTTTGGTCTTAGAGAATCTTAGATGAATGTAAGAAAGTGAAACACGGTGTAAAACTAGCTAAACAAAAGTCATGGGAGGACTTTGGCAAGAACATAGAAAATAAATATCAAGAAGGTGGTAAGATATTCTGGAGGTTGTTGAAGCTTAGAAATGGAGGAAAGAGTGCTGTAAAAAGAGTCAGAGTGATAAAGGTGACATGAAAACAGGAGAAAAAGATATCCTTGAAGTATGGAGTAATTACTTCGAAAAATTGCTAAATGAAACAAGCAGTGATAGCACAGTGGTAAAAAACAATCAACAGGCATACAGTCAGGAATACATATCCATACTTCAGGTAGAAAAAGCCATCAAAGGCTTGAAATGTGTGAAAGGCAGCAGGAGTAGTTGATATTCGACCAGTAATGGTGAAGTATGGTGGTATAAAAGTTTTACAGTGGCTGCACTGCATAGTTCAGAAAGCCTGGACAGAGGGACGAATTCCCGATGATTGGAGTAGAGCTGTAATAGACCGATATATAAAAAGGGAAATAAAACTGAATGCGAGAATTACAGAGGTATTTCCCTACTGAGTGTTCCTGGGAAGATCTATGCAAGTATACTTGAGAAACGTTTGAGAAGAATTGTAGAAGAAAAGCTTGGTGAATAACAAGCTGGATTCAGGCCAAATAGGGGCTGTCAGGATCAGATCTTCACTTTACGACAAACAGTTGAGAAAGCATGGGAATATAACAAAGATATGTATTTAAGTTTTGTCGATCTGGAAAAGGCATATGACAAGGTGCCAAGAGAGAAGCTATTCAATACGTTACAGTTATATTGTGTCAATGGGGCATTATATCAAGCAATATTTAGTCTTTATTTGAGTTGTAAGTCAGCAGTTAGAATTGAAGGAAGTACAGGAAGATGGTTTAATGTTAAATCTGGTGTGAGACAAGGATGTACATTATCCCCTCTGTTATTCATTATCTATATGGATCACATTATGAAGGAAAGTGGTATTAAACATGATATCAGAATTGGAGATGTTAATGTCAGCTCTTTGCTTTATGCGGACGATGTTATACTTCTAAATAAATCCGCTACAAGTTTGCAAGATTCCCTGACTATATTTAATAACTGTTGTAATAGATATGGTATGAAGGTCAGTATTAAAAAGACAAAGACAATGAAAATAGGTAGAATTGCTGAAAATGTCAACCTTGTTGTGAATGGGGAACCTGTGGAACAAGTAAAACATTTCAGCTACTTAGGCACGATTTTTACTGAAGATGGTAAATTAAATATAGAAATAGACAACAGAATCAACAAAGCTGGTATAGCAGGCAGTCAACTGAATAAATTCATATGGAATAAGAGAGAAATTAATCGGAATACTAAATTAGCTGTATACAAGACAGTGTTCAAACCAGTTTTAACTTATGGATCTGAGAGCTGGGTCAGAAGTAAAACACTTGACCAAAGACTAGAGACCGCAGATATGAGAGTGCTGAGAAAGATTAGAGGCGTGAACAGATGGCATCAATGGCAATATCATATTAAAAACGAGGATATTAGGAAAGAACTTGACATTGTCAGCATCCAGGAATGCATTAGCAGAGCTAATCTCAGGTGGTATGGTCACTTAAACAGAATGGGCGAGGAAAGATTAGCAAAACAAGTGTTCTCTGCCAGGTTGGCAGGAAAACGACCCAGAGGAACACCAAGATATAGGTGGATTGATATGGTACAAAATGCCTTAGACGATAGAAATATAAGATTTGATAATGTTGGAGTCTTGACAAGTAATAGACTGATTTGGAGGAAAATTGTAGATAGGAAGTTAGTAATGATGTAAATTCTTCATGTAATACTATCATATCCTGTATTCCCCTTGAGGGTACATGTGAGGAATTTGATGATGATGATAAAAGTTTTATAGTGGCTGCACTGCATAATTCAGAAGATACAGTCAGACAGACAAATTCAAGATGATTGGAGTAGAGCTAGTAGTAAACCTAGTACCACTCATTGAACTTACTCACTAACAAAGTACCCAACAGCCTCTGGAAATCCTTTCCATCTTCAAGCAACAACCATAGTTCTCATATCTTTGCTAACCACATCCTTACATAATTTCTAGGAAGGGTGACTCTATGATCCCTCACTTCCTGCCATGTATTACAAAAAAAGTCTTCTGTGTCAATTTAAAACAAATTTGATAACTTATATGTTTCTCATATTCCCCTTATCTGCCTATCAATGAGCATGACCCACAGATCTTCAATCTGTCCTCATTGGGAATTCCTATGAGGACAGATTCTGTCGCAATCTATGGATCCTATTCATTATCCCATTAGTGGACAAAGTTATATTTTTGTATAACTTTGTCCACCTTTGTGCAATCCAAGTTTATTCAACTCAAGCATCGTTTTATTTATAAAATGTGAGCAAATTACTAAGGCAAGACCCACCTTGCACAAAACCATGACCTGCATACAGTATCATTTTCCTGTCCATCCATCCATTCCCAACTGTCTTTTACTAAGTTCTTCATTACGTTAACACTGCCATTGCTGAGATATTGATTGGTCTGTAATTTGCTACCTCTTTGGGGCCTCCTTTTTGCAATGGTACTATTTTAGTCCTCTTTTCACTCCTATAGGACCTTTACAGGGCTAAGACTTATACTGCTTGGTTAAAGGAGCTACCAATTTACTTGTGCATTCTTGTGATATATGGGTAGATTCTATTTAACCCACTGCCAAGCACCTCCAATTCTTTTACGTCAATTCTTTATAACAGGCATTGCTATATCTCTACTTGGATAGAACATCCTTGCAAAATGATTATTCATTAACTCAACTATTTTGTCTGCTTCACTTGCCTCCCTATCATCAGGACTTGTTAATATTATCCTTCAATAGTTGTTTTTCCTTTTACTCCCCACATAGTTAAACAACTCTGGGATTTTCTTTGGCCTGCTCAGCTAGCCTCCTCTCAATCTGATTTTCTTACCATACTGGTCACCCTTCTTGCCTGTGCCATTGCTACTCATGAGCAACGCCTTTTCTTTATATGTTCTCCATAACTTTTTCTGCATTTATCAATGATATTCATCCATCCAACTCCTACCCAGTTCATCTTCCTGACTGTGAGCATATCATCTGCTGTTTTCAAAAACCCTCTGATTATCTTCTATGAACTCCTAACATCTCTCTCTTCTAGATTCCTATGTCATGGCACTGCTCCAAGCATAATCAATTGCTTTTTTAAATCTACATACATCTTTCTTAACTGAAAATTGCACATGTCCAGCAATCCCTCTCCCCATTCAGAAGTAATGTTGCCACACTGGTTACTGCCAAGTTCTCTGATACTATCACCGGATCCAGCACTCTTACATTTTGAATCCCCACCATTACATGCTAACTAAAGTAATTATCTTTTAGTAGCTGTATAAATGCCATTTCTTTCCTTGAAGTTTATGTATACTAATGCTTCTGGCATTAGTATACATAAACATAAACTGCAGTATCACCTTCAGTCTCCAACCTCTCACACCTTATGTTGTCTATCTCACTCAATTTCAGAACCTGAAGCGTTGCATTCAGCATCATCATGTACACACACACTTTTGCATGGTTGCATCCCTCCCCCCATAACCTCTTCACATTCAAACTCTTATTGAACAACACTTTCTCAAGATACTAACTCCAAATCCATTCAAATGCAAACTATCAGCATTTTATAAGTCATTTAATCTAACAAACTCACTCCATACCATTCCTTCTGCACAACCTAACATCAGATCATTTGCAATAATGGCCCTTCTTCTCAATTTGTGTGTATAACATACTGTACGCCCACAGATGTGAGACCTTTCAACACTTCTGCGCATGTCAAAAGAAGGAGAATCCATTCCAATATTAGGGTAATTAATGCATTTCATGGGATGAGTATTTATTATTGTACGTTGGAAAATTAGCTTTTCTTTTATGAAATTTCTAGTTCTTAAAGTGGTAACTATTTTGCTTATACAACAGTTGGAAAATTTATGTATAAAGTACGTGACTTCGCGTGTCGGTGACCAATTCATATATCCTTTATTTCTTTCTCCCCCTTCAGCATGAATTGACTATTCTTGGCACAAAGCCAAGGTCGGTTCTACAAAGTGTGGGCATACAATATCATGGCAACAGACTGCTAATCGTTACTCTCTCACTCTTCTTATTTACTTGTGTCAGCAACTGTTCATTTTTTTCATTATCATTATTTTCATTATCTTCTCGCATACTACAATTGTTGCCTGTCAAATAAACTTATTTGGAGGAAAAGTGCAACAGAGAGCTAGTAATAATGCAAACTTATCTTAAAGTACAATGATAATGAAGATTCCTGACAAGTTGCACTATATGAATTTAAAATAATTTTTGTTCACTCTGATCAGAACAGTGTATCCTGTTTTACTATTAGGGACAATCTCCTTATTGCAGCTGCAACCATGAATTGACATTTATCCTTCAGATGGAAGATTTAAGTTTGAATCACATCCAGAATGTGATAAACCTTTTCAAGTCTCTTCAAATGAAGGTGAGTTAACTGATCTTATGTGGAAGTGATAGATTTTAACCCACTCAGAAAGTCAGAATTTTTAAACTGCACTATTTTCACTATTAATCTAATATCCTCTATGTCATTTTAAAAACATAATTTAATTTAGAAATAAAACTGCAAAAGGGGAAAACAAAAGTAGATGGAAATATTACAATTCCAAAATTGTGTATTCACAGTAATTAGTATTTTCTTGAACCATACATAATTCAAGTTGTTTGTGAAGTAACCAAGCTCTATGGGTATTTCTATTTGTTATTGTTTCCTTTTTCTCTTTCCTATTTCATTTCTCATTTGAATTATTTTATAAAAAACAGGTTATTAAATTAATAGAGGGAATTTTCAAAATAAAAGTGAGATTGGCTTCCTTAAAGAACGCTTCTTTTTTCTTTTATTTAGTTTATCTTTGGGCTATTTATGCAGATATGCTTCTGAATAGGAGTGGCTGTTTCTTCAGACAGCTGTCTTACACACAGTTGAAATTTTGTAATATAAAATAAGCACTTTAAGACATTTAAAATGCAAGTGAAATAAAAATTAATATAAAAGCAATGACTAAAAAGTAAGTTAAATCAAAAAATTTTATTTAGAATTTCTGAAGTAATTAGAAAATGCAGTATATTAACAGGGTATATTTATTAACATAAAAAGCAATATTAATTTCAACATCAAAATCAATCGTGTGTATGTATAATTTGCAAAAACATTTTTGTTTTTGCAAATTTTAATATTGATTCATATATATAAATAGCAAAAAATTAAAAAATAAAAGTAACCCCAATTTTGTTTTGGTCCATTATACTGATAAAAAAGGATGTATTATATATATTTTTTTAAAAAAACAGTAATGTATTGTGACATTATTGTCACAAGGTATTGTGACAATATTCAGTAAAGGAAATATAACACAGCAATAAAATACTAACCTAAGATCCAAATATGCTAGATGAGGACATAAACCCAGGAATGAAGGCACAATAGATAACCTATTAAAGCTTAAATTAAGTTCAGATAACTTAGATGACAATCCTTCAATGCTAGAAGAAAATATAAATATATACAAATGAATAACCAGTATTTGGGTGTCCATGTGAAATTAACTTATTTATGGTTTATACAACTCACATAATAAAAGAAACTATGGAAATGAAATGTGAAAACTTTTAATTACAGGCATTTCAATGTTTTGTCATACTATTAAAAAGAGCACAGTATCCAATATGTTGACAACAGACTCAACGTTGATGATCCCACAACTGCATGAACTGCACAGAACTTTCCCTGATGCACTGTTGTTGTGGATATCCAAAATTAACCAAAATTTGAACTTGGCATGCAAGCATTTTCTAGTTACGGATGATGCCGCAGCTAGGCATTGTGAGTGCAGTTTTCTGGCAGGTAGCATCAACGTGTGTGAATTGGTTCATTGTTCTGGATGCTTTTTTGTTAGTGTTTACAAGCAAGTTTGCCGATTTTGTGATGGGTGACCACAAGAAACAGAGAGCGTGCGTGAATTGTTTTCTTTTGGGTAAAACTGCAGTTTTATCTACGAGTAATTTTCCCTTTTCAAAAATGGGAACATGTCAGTTGAAGACCAATGACAATCTGGCCAACCTTCAACAAGCAGAAATGATCTTTCGATAATCAATGAAGATTGTCGAAAGACCTGAGCAAGTTTCTGAAGAGACGAATTTGTCATGGAGTTCATGCCAGCAAATTTTAACAGAGATTTGCAAATGAAACACGTGTCTCCTAAATTTGTGCCTTGGGGAAAAAAAAAAAAAAAAAAAAAAAAAAAAAGCATGTGAATGTTTGTGACTGCATGTGACTTGTTTTTATTCCTATTGATAAAGAAAACCATGAAAGGGTAGCGATTCAGTGATGTGGATGAAGTGAAAGAAAAGTTGCTTGAGCTCATAAACAGTATTCCAGTTAAACAGTTTCAGAACTGTTTCCAACAATGGAAAAAATATTGGGACAAGTGCATTAACTCACATGGAGAATACTTTGAAGGAGACTATAATATGGTATTATAAACTTTAATAATTTTTTTTAAAAATAATTCCAGTTATTTTTGGGTACCCCCTGTATTAATGGTATTAGATATATCAGTGATCATTCCTATTCAAAGTTGGTTGAGAGATTGCAGTTTCTATCAACTCCTTGAAAAATCTTTCCAGCCTGTACTTTGTTCTGTGGATATTTTTCTTCCAGAGCATTTATAGCCAATTTGAATGTCATGGTCTATGAATCCAATCCTGAATGACATACTATAAAAATTTTCATATAGTCATTATTTCATTGCCAAAATCTTTTTCTTTCTTTCTTTTTTTTTTTTTTTGTCTCTATTATAGCTCAACTGGTAATAATGATGATATCCTTTGGTTGGAAAGTGGATTTGAATTCTGCACAGGAGAATTCAAAGAGAATTATGTTGCAAAGAATCTTTACAAAGATTTAGTTGAAGGCAGTGGTGAGCTGTGGAAATTTTAACAAAGGGCTTGCATCGTCGAGCAAAATAAATAAAAAAAAAAAAAAAAAAAAAAAAAAAAAAAAGCCGTATTTCACACAAAAACTTATTAATACAGCTCGTGTACAAATTCCAATCAAAAAGTATGAGAGGACAATCAACCTCTAAAGGCTAGGTGCAATTTTTAAACACATTTTTAAACAAATATTTCATGATCTAAACATGAAATATTTGCAGCTACTGGTTTTACCATACGATTGGCTACCAGAAGGGGTAAAGATAGCTTATATTATTTTCAAACTTGGGTTCATTCATTATAGAGGAGTTGAAACAATAATTCAAAATAATCTATATACTGCCGAATAGACTAATTTTTGTTAGGTTACCATATGAGTTTGTCGCTTAATATGTTTCAAAAAAAATTTTTTTTCTGAAAAAATAAAAAAGTAAACAAGAAGAACAAGGTGCTCGCAAATTTGAGAAAAATTTTAAACAAAGGGCTCGTGTGAGCCCCTTATAGCTCACCACTGGTTGAAGGTGAGCTAACCAGATTCATATGGAGATAGTAGGTGCCACATAATGTAGATTTCTGTGGCATGCAATAGAAGTGTGGAGTGAGTGATTTTCAGTAACGAGTCCTGGGCTTCCATGGAAGTGCAATAATAATAATAATGTGAATTTTCTGAATGTGTTTTTTTCTGTGATGCAAATTTTCCTTATTCATTTAACAGTCATCCTTTAAATTTTCATGTCTGTTACTGCTGTGAATTCTCTATCAGGAATTTTGACCTAAGCAATATCAGGTGTGTGTGTGTGTATCTTTATATCAATCTCACACATGATAGAATATAAAACATATAGCACAGCATGAATATCTGGAGGTCAATGCAGAAGGCAGTTCAAAGAACAGAGGTAGATGGAATGCAAGAGAAGGATGAAAACTGGCTCAATACCTTTGGAGTCAAACAGAATATGGATTTGATCAGAAGCTGCCTTGGGTGCTCAGAGCCTATATATGACACTGAAGGCGATGATGGCCAGCTCAGAAGAATATTGTCGAAGTTCTGCTGAACACTGCAAATATTCTGTTATGCATGTCCATACCTTATAGCCTATGTTCTTCTGTAGAAATTTTCATGTTGCCATGGAAATACGTAGGAAAAAAACATAATATCTAACAAACGTGTGGACAGACTCATGTGTTCGTCGAACATGTTGTTTATTATTTTAACGGTATAATAGAACACAGAAACTAAGTAAATAATTAATTTATTAACTTGATGCTGATATTTCGCTGGTATTATAACCAGCATCTTCAGAGCACAAAAACCACTGTTTGTCACAATACGCTAGACTAAAACAACATGGTGTACTTAAAATTGTTGAGGGCGCCAAAATCAGGACTCTAGTCTTTGTGTTGCTGCTACAATTTTAAGTACACCATGTTGTTTTAGTCTAGCGTATTGTGACAAACAGTGGTTTTTGTGCTCTGAAGATGCTGGTTATAATACCAGCGAAATATCAGCATCAAGTTAATAAATTAATTATTTACTTAGTTTCTGTGTTCTATTATACCGTGAAAATAATAAACAACAAATAATATCTAACAAAGTAACTGGAATGAATACGTGTAAGATGTAAATTTACTAGACTACCCTATTGCGTGTGAAATTAAATGTTTTGAGGAAGAATTTTGATGCGCCCCACTACATATCAGCACATTATTCTAAGGTTTGACAGATTTGGTTTTATACAGTGTTAATGGTTGCACCGGGAGAAGCAGTGTCACACGAACACACACAGTTTATTTTGAAGATCAAGAGGCTATAGATATATGTTTGTGTCAGGAAAAGACTAAAGGTAAGTTAGCTCAAGAAGAGAATACAACTGAAAAATGAATGTGTTGCTCAGAGATGGCATCACTTACAGACCTCTAGATCAGGGCTATCCAACCTTAGATAATCCGAGGGCCACGTTAGAAAAAAAAAAATTTATCCGAGGGCTGCATCACAATGCATATCTAGTAATTTGGTGAGCAGCAGTGACACAACCTCGAAAGCTGAACAAACGAACAACACTAATTGCGCACTCACGTTCCCTATGAGTGCCTGGAGCATGTGCATTGGAACAAAGTGTAAGAATGCTTCTTTGACACATCTAATATTTGAAAAACACGTGGGTAAATAGTGATGTAAAAACACCAAATAAAATGATCAACATTGAGATTAGTGACAGAATTAAAATATCTAATACGCATTCGATTCAAATTGTTATTTTAATTTTTCGCTTGTGAAAATCAAAACCCACAGGCAGGCTACACAAAATCGCACCACAGGCCGCATGCGGCCCAGGATCAGTGCTTTGGATAGCCCTGCTCTAGATTATGATCAGAAGAAGAAGAAAAAAAACCATCACGAAGACCTCATAAAAATATCACAACTTGGTAGTTACAAAACTCAAACCTTTTAGTTCTCCTCCTCCCCTAAGAATATATGGTTTACTTGCAATACATAGCCCTCCTTTAAACTAGTCAAACAACCCATCTTTAATCCCCCCCCCTGCCTTCAATGGCCATACTTCATCTTATATAAAAAATTACATTCCCTTCAAATCTCTAATCCAAAATTTAGTCTTAAATGGCATTGATATCATGGTTGTTTCGACATCACCTTCTTTATTCACCAATATCCCCCTTTCTAATATTATTATTATTGTACAGGCACCTTCATGGAGTGCAAAGACTCATTGCTGGAGACCCAAACTATCTGCGCAATCTATCATACTTCTTTAACTCATTAACAGACAAAGAGCTCACAATCCATTTCATTCATTCACTACTTAAGCAAAAAATCTAGTCCTCACACCCCCTGCATATTCTTACAACACCTGGACTGATATCACATCTAATCCTACAGCTGTATTTACATTGAAATTCTGCAATATACCAAAAACCTTTAATTCATCCACCTCTGTTTCCACATTAGTGTCTGTCACATATGTTACAGCAGTAACCTCACTTGGATAACTCAACTATTTTATCTGTTTCTATCACCTTGTGACAATCATCAGTCATTAAGGTTAATCTTCCATAGTCATCCTTCCTCTTATTTACAACGTAACAAAAGAATTCTTTGGGAATTCCTTTGGCTTGCTTGGCGAGATTCTTCTCGTAATCTGATTGTGCCTTCCTTGCCATGCTAGTCACCTTTCTTGCCTGAGCCTTGTGTTGCTCATGAGTTTGCTGGTCATCTTTCTCCTTATATATCCTCCACATCATTTTCTTCTTTTGCAGCTCATGCTTAATGATACTACTCATTCATCTAACTCCTACCTGATACCTCCATGCAAAGAAACCATTCCTCACCCCGTTGCTCATGACTACCTTTTGCAACTTCCAGGGATGGCCACTTGTTCTACCATTATCTACCAAACTTTTCAGTCCATATTCACCTAGTCTATCCTAATAACTAATATTGTACATCATTCCAGATATCAATTTCATCATCTACCTTTGAACCTCTTTCCAGAGTTAATTTATCCCCTCCATATCTATCCTGGGGACCAAATCTGAGCACAATAATCTGATCAGGGTTTTATACAATGGAATGAAATTGCAACCCTTCTATCTCTCTCTAGTCAGCATCCTCAGTATTGCAGCAATTCTCTGCTATTACTAATAACCCCTCCCAACTTCACATCATCTGCAAACAACTGAATATACCCCTGCAATCCATTGACAATGTCACCTGATATAAAGGTTAAACAATACATATCCAGTACTAAGCCCTGCAGGACCCACTTGTAATCTTCTGCTTCCTTGATACATCTCCTTCATACATAAATCTCTGATAGCTATCAGACATTCAATTCCCATCCAATTCTCTAACTTGACATCTAAATCCATGTGCTGTAACTTAAATATCAACTTATCATGTGGTATGCTGGCAAATGCCTTTTGTAAAATCCAAAAAAGGCAGTATATGCCTTTCCCTCATCAACCACTCTTGTTACTTTATTATAAAAGGCAATCACATAAAAAACAGATAGAGGATACAGCCATGGGTTTTGACCCCTCCTCCTCTAGTCAATTTCTGTATGGAGCAATCTGAAAAACATGCTCCTGATACTGCTATTCTCAAACCTTATATCTGGCTAAGATACTCTGACAATGTGCTCTTTATTGGCCAGATGGTCCAGACACATTAGCCTCTTTCCTCCACTTCAAACAAGCACCCATGAACCCTTTCATGATAGAAATGGAAAATGAAAATAGTCTTTCTTTTCTAAACACTCTAATCAACATTTTCCCGAGAACACTCTTTCTTTCTTTCTCAGTAAATCTACCCACACAGGTTGGTACATACACAAACTTTCCCATTTCTATTCTCCCCCCCCCACCTCCACGATGTATCTGTCTTCTCAGTCATGGTTTCTCCATGACTAGGTCACAAAGATGCCAGCTTTCTCTATCCTTAGCCAATCACCTCAATTTCCTTCTTATTGACTTTAATATAGGATTGCCCTATGTTTGGGATACCAGTCTGTTATTTTTGAAGTCCATCTACTGTCTTTCATGAGTGTTATATGTCCTTCCTTTCTTTTAGTGTTACACGGTTATCAGCATTCATTTTTGAAATTATGGACTCTACAACCGTGCTAAAATAACTCTTTTTATTATCCCGACGTTTTTGATCTTCATATCAAGATCATCATCTGGAGCATAGATATACAAGACAAGCTGTGTTACATTTCAAACCGTAAGCTAGAGAAACAATGATTTGATCACATGCTACTTACTGGCATGACCTCTAGTGGAAAAAAAAAATTTACATCAAGCTAGATTTTTTGATTTATGATTACATGAATAAACATTCTTGTTTACAGATGGTTTTCCTTCCAGTAACAGTGATCTCCTATTTCTATTATTACAATTATTTTTGATTTAAAAATAAAAAAATAAAATTTAAAAATAAAAATAAATAAATTATTTATAAATTACAACATGAATATTCTTTCTTACAGATTTTTATTTATTATTAACAGTGATGTCCTATTTTTTAGTATTAAAGTTATTTTAGATTTAGGATCCTGGATTTTCTAGTTCTGTTTATAGTTCTTAGAGAGGAAGGATTCGTGGGACGAATATATTTCTTCCGTGGGACAAATATATGCCTTCCATATGTATGGAAGGCATATATTCGTCCCACGAATCCTTCCTCTCTAAGAACCATAAACAGGACTGTAAAAAATCCAGGATCCTAAATCTAAAATAACTTTAATACTAAAAAATAGGACATCACTATTAAAAAAAAAAAATCTATAAGAAAGAATGTTTATTCATGTAATTTATAAATATATATTTTTTTTAATCAAAATAATTGCAATAATAGAAATAGGAGATCACTGTTACTGGAAGGAAAACCATCTATAAGCAAGAATGTTGATTAATGTAATCATAAATTAAATCTAGCTTGATGTAATTTTTTTTTTTTTTCACTAGAGGTCATGCCAGTGAGTAGCATGTGATCAAATCATTGTTTCTCTAGCTTACGGTTTGAAATGTAACGCAGCTTGTCTTGTATATCTATGTATGCTCCAGATGATGATCTTGATATGAAGATCGAAACATCGGGATAATAAAAAGAGTTATTTTAACATGGTTGTAGAGGCCATAATTTCAAAAATTATATGTCCTGTCATTCTTTTTTTTTTTTTTTATACATAGCTTCTATGACATCTTTAAATCCAGATATTTCCTTATAGTGTCTTGTATGATCTTTCTTGCTAGTATTATACTCCTCTTTCTATTGTTATTTGGGTTGTTATTAGTCTTTGTTCTTCCTTTTTTTGTTGTGTTCCATGTCTTGCTGCTATAGGTCATTTGCTGATAGAATAATACTGTTAAAAATGTTTGATCTTATTTTGATATCTAATATTGGGTTGGTGATTATCTGGTTAAAAGCTTTCCAAGCAGTCTTTTTGAATCTATTTATTTCATCTGATATATCACTGTCCATTTTGATTGCTGATCCTAAGCAAATGTAGCTCTATATTTTGTATATGACTTTATTTTGCAACTTAATTTAATGGTTATGACACTATATGTTTTTTTATCCATTTGTCTTGGCAGGGTGTATTTGTAATCCTGCTAGTCTACAATGCAAATCTGTTTCATTCAATATTATTTCTAGTTCAGATGGCTGATGAGATACTAGAACCACATCATCAGCAAACAGGGGTATTTTAAGATTTTCTCCATCTATATTTAAACATCCATCCAGGTTTGTGTTTTTGAATGTTTTTCAGAGCAGCTATAAAGAGACTGGGTGAGATAAAATCTTATCATATTCCTCTCCCAAGTTATTTCTAGAGATTTTTTTTAAAGAGTAATTGAAGTTTGCTGCCCATATATATGTTTTGTATTAACCTGATATATGATTGTTCAATGCCTTGATCATACAGTGCCTGGAAAAATGCATTATATTCTACTGTATCATAAGCTTTTTTATAATTGATAAATAGCAGACAAAGGGGAAGATGATATTCTCTGCATTTTTCACTTAGCTGGCTTATTGTATGTATATGCTCTATTGTGAAAAATCATTTTTAAAATTCTGCTTGCTTTTTGCTGCTACATATAGAGTATTTCTGATTATATTTGGTATGGTTCTTGTGAATATTTTATAGAGGTGGGACAGGAGATGTATTAGTCTATATCTGTCAATATTCTCTTCTTTTTTATGGATAAGGATTGTTTTAGATGATTTCCATTCATCAGGTATTCTACCTTCATTTATATACCAAGTGAACCCTGTTGCTAGAGCTTTATAATGAGTATTCCTTCTGCCTTGACATCTTCTATTCTTATCTCATCTGTTCCTGGTGCTCTATCAATCCTACTGGCAGTATTTTTGGTGCTTCTTTATACACAGTTAACTCTACTGGAGTGACATTTTGTATGGATAAGTAAAGCTTACTTTAGTAATTCTGGACAATTTTTTCTATTTCTCTTCTGTTTGTTTTCCTGAAATTCTGTTCATCTCCTAGATGAACAGACTATCAGGAAACAGAATAGCAGTGTGCACCATGACATACTTGGTTGATATATCTTAATTGAACAATTTCATGACCTTTTGACAATAGAGTAATAAGGAAGACTTATTACTCTATTGTCAAGTTTCTTATTACCATCTGCATTCAGTAAAATTATTCTTCCAAAATCAAGTTCTTTTCATAATCTGATTTAGCTTAACGCACAATACTCGTTACTTTTCTTGCCTGCACTTTATATATTCATACCTCCTTCCACTCTTATTCTCACAATATTCTTTCCACATCACCTTTTTCTTGTGAATCTCTTGCTTAATAAGATTCCACATCCATTTCATTCCCAACCTATTTATTCTTCAAACACTGCCTCATTTAAGCTTTATCAAAGATTCCCATTCCAACTGCTGACATTTTTCCCATTTAGTAACTGATACCATGGGACCAAAGATAGTATTCTCCTAAGTTGATCATAATTTCCAGCTTTGTAGTCAGCATGTAACCTGTTCTAATGGGAACATCAATATAATTAGATAATTCCTGAGAAAGTACAGCATGATCACTGTCACCAACTGGTGGTAAGATAGTCATATTCTATGAACAAATCCAATAATCTTTGACCTTGAGTTCCTTCTTTCACAATCTGCTGCTTGAGAAAGTTATATCACAAGAATTCAATAAATTCCTCTTTATTTTTATCAGGAAATTTCTCTTCTACTCAAGAAATTCTAGGATAATTAGTCACCCATAACAATCACTGGTTTAGTTGTACTCATAGGGCTAAACTCGTGATACATTTTTTGAGTCCTCTGCAACTGAGCTGCCAAGTCTATAGCAACATCTCACCATATCTTTCATTCTGTTATCCTCCAGATGACCTCAATCTCACCATTACATAGAATATTCTTACCATCACTGGTAAGAATGTTCTACCCTAGCTGGACTTAAGTTGTCTGATATCATTAGTAGTACCCCCACCTCTTCCTCTCCCATCTCTTCTGTCATTCATTCCTAAAAATAATATACCCATTACACTCAATCCCAGTTACCATATCTGATTCTGATAGCCAGGTTTCACTAATGTCAACAATCTTAGGCCACATAGTATTCAATAAAGCAACAAACTCAACCCCCTTTGTTTTTTATGCTCCTGGCATTTGTATGTAGACATAAATTACCAGCTTGCCTATTCTTATAATTAGATATGCAATCTATTTGGCTTTGTTGTAGAACTTTCTCTGTTTCCTCTCCAGACATACTCAAAAGGTCCGAATCCAAAGCTTATATTTCCACCCCTTCACTAGACATATAACCATGCTCGAAGCCATTCACATCTTTATCACGTCTGCATACCATAGATGAATTTACACACACATTTATCACATTCCTCCTTTGATAATCTAGTTTCTCTGACTCTCTGCATTAGGTCTCATCACAATAAGTGATTTTTCCAGGCTCCTGATACCAAATGAATTGATGTACAAGCCGTCCCTCTTTTCTGCCATCAAACACACTCCACACATCTAAAAACTCGTATCAATTGCAAATGATTCCATACAAATGGAATCATTTGTTATCCTTGCCCTCCTTCTTAACTCAGTACTGTCATTTCTGGGTAGCAAAACTATAATTTATACTCTCTCACACATTTCTTTCTTGCTTCTTCCAATAGACCTTTCATATCCTCTCTCTTATACTATATTTGTCACTATTACTATTTCCTATATCCTGGGCATCTCAGAATATAATTCTGCACTGCTTTCAAACATATGAAGCAGGCTGCTCTTAACCCCCCCCCTCTCCTAATGATCAACCTCCCTCCTGTCTCTGTTCCAAGTGAATACGATTCTTGTTCTTGCATCTTGTCATTTTTTGGAGAAACTGGAAATCTATGAACATGTGCCTTGAAAACAAGAAATACATCTATCCCCAAATCTATAGTCGGTCAGGCCTAGTTTTGGGGTTATGCCTCAGATACCTTTCAGAGAATCAAATGGAAAAAAAAAAGTTTTTCTGAATCAACAGAAGATATAAAATCCAATTAAATCTAAATAAATATGGTTGTGTTAAACTTCCCAAGATTTGGGAAACATTAATTTTTAGATCTCCAGCCAAACAGCCAAGACTAGCTACCAGTCCTCGTAGAGGATGTCCATCTTTTAGAACTTTAGGCTTCTAGTCTAATATCTTAACTTCCTGTTTGCGTGTTATTAGAATTTTTATATTGCATCGCAAATGATGTCTTCATGAACTATTGGGACTATCAAACCTGTGCTTAATTATTTCACTGTGCTTTTTTCATTCCATTAAAATTAATTATGAGATCTAATCTAAGTATTATGACAGGAGGAAGTGAGATTTTTCTTATGAGAAACAACATGGGTCTGTGTTTTGGTAGCATTGAAATTCACAAGGATGTTTCCCATTCAAGAATGGCAAGGAGATTGAAGTTTGGAATGACTGTCCATCGAGGTTTGCCAAATGAAGAAGAAAAGGCATGCAATGTACTAGTGCATGAGTGTTCTATCAGCAAAGCTAGTAATAGACGTGGTTAGTGAGTAAAGCTAATGTATGTATGTGTATATATAGGAGAAAGATTTTGTTTATAAATTGCAAAGTATTTTTCTAGCTTGTTTGGCTGCACAGAGATGAAAAACTCAAATTTCTGTAAGTAAAAACCCTGCCATTTCCTTATGGAAGGTTAATTTGCCTTCAGTTAAAAGTCCTTATCAAAGAACTTTTGTTCTTCATGTCTTAGACAGGATATCCTGGGTCTTTCCAACCAAAATATAATGCCAATACTGAAGAGCTAAAAAGGCTCCATGGCAAACCACAGAATAACTGATTTATCCAAATGCTGACTCCAGTCTGATATCTGGTGAAAATGAAATCATTTAAAAAAATAATTAAATAAAAATAAAATTTATCACATCCATAGTTAGGTAAGTAAACTGAATACTCAGCGTCCTGTCACCTCCAATGGCGAGAAAACATTCAGACAGGTTAATGCACTTACTAGAACTGTCTAGAGCAGTATTTCCCAACCTTTACATAACTGTGACCCCCCCACCCCCGTACACACACCAATTTTTTTTTTTTTTTTTTTGCAATTCATACATATTTCATTTTTTTCATGCTGCCATTCATGTATACCAGAATAGATGCATTATAAATTAAAGATGCCAAGAAATTATATTCTTCATTAAATCATTTATCCAAGTGTAAGCAAACAAAGTTTGTGCCTAAAGTAACTTCAGGACTGGGCAACTCGCATATAAAGGCTAATGACTTCATATCACTTGCCTTAGTATCCCATAATATGAAGCACATATCCTTACAGACATGTATAATGCTGTGAATTATGAGAAGAGTCACCACCCAGACCAGTTTCAATCTTTATTGAGGTCTCATCAGTGGGAGCCAGACACAGAAGTGATACCAAGGTTGAAGTAATGCATGTCATATTTCCATAATGAGTAGCCAAAAGGTGTCATACCTTATTACTAAAATACTCTGGATTAGAGATAGATGTTAGAAGTTTGTGCTTCTATATGTGCTAATATGTGCTTTGCATTATGAGATTCATACTAAGGCAAGTGATGTAAAGTCATTAGCCTCTATATAAAAGTAGCTCAGATGTGAATATATTTCATGCACAAAACATTGCTTTGCTTCCTTGGGTAAACGATTAAATCCAAGTATATAATATCTTGGTATCTTTAATGTATAATAGAACCAAAGTGAAAAACTTTTAACATCTTTCTCTCATCCAGAGATTTTTATTAATAAGGTCTAGCACCTTTTGGCTACTTGTATATGAAATATAAATGATTTCTGCATTACTTCAACCTTGGTATCTCTCCTGGGTCTGGCTCCCATTGATGAAACCTCAATGAAGGTTGAAACCTGTCTGGGTAGTGGCCCTTCCATTATGCATAGCATTTTACATGTCCAAAAGGGTGTGTGCATTGCATTATTGGATTCATACTAAGACAAGTAATGTGATGTCATTAGCTTCTATATACAATTAGCCCAGACATGAATGTATTTCACATGCAAAACATTGCTTTGCTTCCTTGGGTAAAGGATTAAAACCAAGTATATAATATCTTGGTATCTTTAATGCATAACAGAACCAGGGTAAATAACTTCCTAACTGATTATATACTTATGAAAACTAAATATAAAACCTGTATAAACTCAGCAAGAACTAGATCTTTCCCAGGCTGACATTGAAAGTGACCATAATTTAGCAATAACAACATTTATGTCGAAATATGGATATCAACAACACACTTCAAATCAAATACCACTAAAGAGTTATTTAAAACAAATCTTGCTTCTGCTCTTTCTGAAATCCCTGTTCACTCTCTCCCTTGATCCTGATGCCTTTTAAACAGTTTTCAAGGACAGTCATTGAAGCCACTGAAAATATCCTAGGAAGAAAATGCAGTATTAATAAACCTTAAATTATCCACGAAATATTATAGCTTTGTGATCTTCAGAGAAGATTATGACTAATTTGGCAGATTGGGAACAATACCTTATATACAAGTAGCCCAGTTATGAAGATACTTCATGTGCAAACTTTGTTTGCTTACACTTCAATGAAGGATTAAACCAAGAATATAATTTCTTGGCAACTTTAATTTACAGAAAGTCTTTCTTGGGTGCTTCACGGATCAGGTTATTGGTCATAAAAGAGATCCACTTCCTAATCATATGAGGTTGTTGATGCATATATTTGTATAATAGATATATTTAGTGGCTTACCCTTTAATCTTACTATTGCAAGTCTACTATTCACAGATTTAAAGTCTATGACACAGTGTTAAATATTCTTTTGGATCAAGAAACTAACTTATTCTTGCCCTCCTTCTGGAGTCCTTCAGAATACCAGAATCTTCCAGATTCTGGCCATCTTGTCTCATATATATTTATTTATTTAGCATATGGCTCACACATGAAAAGTTACATCACATTAATCCTTAATATATATAAACATAATAATAGACATATGTACAATAATAAGACATAATACAGTCAAAAAAGAGACACTCAAGAATAGGCTACAACTGTATGTCTAGGTTGATTATCCAGTCAACTGCACTTGGTGTAGCATGGATGAAGTCCGACAGGTTTCCACTGTATGCACATTGGGCACACACATTCTACTGTAATATGATTAATTGTCTGGTAGGGTAATCCACAGTCGCACCTGGGTGAGGTAATCACGCCCCATTTGTAAAGGTGGCCTTGCACATCAGCCATGATTGGTGCAGATTCGGTCAAGGGTAGACCGTCCACTAATTCATGGAACTCCCCTGTTGAAGTGTTACACTAGCACTCTTTCCACTTCTCCTTCATGTTGAAACTTGTCTCTGCAAGATTTTTTGCTGTTAAGATTGGAGGGCGTCTTGACTTTAGCCTGTTTATTTCTAGGGGTGGGATATCTTCATGGATTGGAAGATTTTGGATTTCCATGATTTGGCTGTATTCATGTAGAAGAAAGTAGGATCTGCGGATGTGTGGAAGTGGGATGTTGTTTAGCACTGGAAGTCAGTAGGTTGGAGTTGATTTCACTGTTTGAGAAATAAGGCGCATAGTGGTGTTAAGCTGAGTATCAACCAAATACATATGGGCACTGTTCAGCCATATGGGTGAGCAGTATTCAACTGCAGAGTAAACGAGACCAAGAGCAGTGCAGTGAAGCATTGCTGCTGAGGCATTTTGTCTTATATGTGTAGAAAGTTTTTTTTACCTTGGGTATAATATACGTTTAAGATACCAAGCTATTTTATATATATAAACTTGTTGTTTATTATTTTAACGGTATAATAGAACACAGAAACTAAGTAAATAATTAATTTATTAACTTGATGCTGATATTTCGCTGGTATTATAACCAGCATCTTCAGAGCACAAAAACACTGTTTGTCACACGAGACTAAAACAACATGGTGTACTTAAGACACACCCCTACGCCCAATTGTGGACAGTATAAATAGTCCCACATACAAACTGGCTAGACATTTAGCGAAGCTACTAGCCACTCTCACTAACAATTCTCCCTCCTTTGTCAAAAATTCAGCACACCTAAAAAGCATCTTACAACACCTTACCCTAAAAAGCTCAGACTTAATAGTAAGCTTTGACATCACTTCACTATTCACAAATGTACCACTAATAGAAACCCTCAATCTACTGAAGTCACACTTCCCCCCTGATATATTTGAACTATTCAAATTCACAATACATGCAGGATATTTCAAATGGAAAGGGAAAATATACAAACAAATTGATGGGACAGCCATGGGCCCCCCCCCCTCCCCCTCAGCCAACTTTTACATAGAACACCTGGAAAAACAAGCAATCAATACAGCCACTCTCAAACCAACACTTTGGCTACGCTATGTTGATGATGTGCTTGCTATTTGGCCACATGGCCCTGAGACATTGAAAACATTCTTAGCACATTTAAATAGCCAACATCCAAAAATCCACTTTACTATGGAACTGGAAGCCAACAACTGTCTGCCCTTCCTGGATACACTCATCACACATCTCCCAGATGGTTCCTTATCATTTTCAGTTTTTAGAAAACCCACACATACAGGCAGATACTTACACAAACAATCACACCATCATCCTTCTCAACAATATGGCATATTAAAAACGCTAACCCATAGAGCGAGAGCAATCTGTTCCAATGACAAGGCTCTTACTGCTGAACTGACTCACTTACGCCACACCTTCTTGGCCAACGGCTACAATCCACATAAAATAAACAAAATACTAAACACTCCTAAGAAACCCCTCCCACCATCCACCACAGAGAACTACAACAAAACAGTCACCATCCCTTACATTAAAGGCACATCCGAAAAGATCTCAAGAATTCTCAATAAACATAAACTACGCACTACATTCAGACCATGTAGCAAATTAGCCACCCTCATCCGCTCACCCAAGGACAGCATTCCTCCTTTATCACATCCAGGAGTCTACCAAGTACCCTGCTCATGCAATCAAGCCTACTACGGTCAAACAGGAAGAACTGTGAATATCCGCATCAGCGAACATAAACGATACGTCCGGAATTATCATTATGGGAAGTCGGGCCTAGCAGACCATGCTCTGGATACCCCTGCACACAGGATCAACTGGAAAAACACAAAAGTACTACACAGAAACCCGTATAAATCAGAAAGATTGTTCTTAGAGGCGACAGAAGCCCTAAAACACACTCCAAATCTCAAAAAATATGGCTGTATTAACTTGCCGAAGATCTGGAAGACAGTCATATTAAGAAAAAACTAGCACTTTTCTAGGACTCTAGTAATATATGATAGTTTTTTTTTTTTTTTCAGATAGAGGGTGCCAAAATCAGGACTTTAGTCTTTGTGTTGCTGCTACAATTTTGTTTAAGTACACCATGTTGTTTTAGTCTCGCGTATTGTGACAAACAGTGTTTTTGTGCTCTGAAGATGCTGGTTATAATACCAGCGAAATATCAGCATCAAGTTAATAAATTAATTATTTACTTAGTTTCTGTGTTCTATTATACCGTTAAAATAATAAACAACATGTTCGACGAACAAATAAGTCTGTCCACACATATATAAACTTGGTTTTAATCCTATTTCGCAAGTAAGCAAACAGACAAGTAAGTCAAGTCTGCGCCTGCATGTAGTGCAAGTCTGGGCAACTCTGCACGTAGTGCAAGTCTGAGGTAACTTGTGGTAAAGGTGGAATAAGCGCACCTTATGGCAATTTATTTTAGTAAAATTTTAAGCACTGTATTACTTAAACCTTGGTATTTCTAAGCCTGGTTCTCACTGATGAGACCTCAATAAAGGTCAAAACCGGTCTGGATTAGTGGCCCTTGCCTTTAATGGATAGCATCATACATCTCCGCAAAGAAATGTGCTTTGCATTAGGGGTAAATACTAAGAACAGTGATCAGAGCTTATTCCACCTTTACCACGAGTTGTCTCAGACTTGCACTACGTGTGGAGTCGCCCAGACTTGCACTACGTGCAGGCGTAAACTTGACTAACTTATCTGTTTGCTTACTTGGGAAATAGGATTAAAACCAAGTTTATATATATAAAATAGCTTAGTATCTTTAACATATAGCTTGCTAATTCTTGTTGCAGAATACTGAGTTGACCCACATTGATATAATGATATAACATTCCATGTTCTGATCATAAATCTGTTTCTCAGATGAAATTCACATTTAAATAGTTTTATATTTATGGAAAAGTCATTATTACCAGTAACACATTTTTCACCATCTCTCCTGATGTCTTCAAAATATGATGCAGTCCTTGTTTGTTAGGGCTACAACTGAGCCAGCATGACATTCTGTAAGGCTTTCTTCATATCCAAATAGTGGGTAATTAAGGACAGGTGGTACCTATCTCCTCTCCTATCTTTGCCTGCAAGCATTTAGCTGCACACAGTGGAACAACCTTCATGCCTATGGTGACCCTACCAAGGGCATATATATGTATACTCCTGAAGTGCTTTGGTTGTTCTGTCCAGTGTCACCCCTCAGTTACAATGAGGCAGCTTGTAAACAATAGACACAGAAAACAATAACAATTAAAATAATGTGAAGTCATTTTTTAAAGTTTATTTAAACAAATCAACTAATTTTATGAGAATGTTAGTATAAAGATTCTCAGCAATATAATAGTTGCAATAAATATTAACTTACCATTCAGGCACAGATGAAAGAGCATTTTTGCTTAAATCAACAATATTTACATCTGCCTCAATAGCCATATCAACTAATTCCTTTGGAACAGTATATACTCCATTATTACTAAAAAGAGAAGAAACAATCAATAATGAAACTCTTTAATAGCAAGTGATAGGAGCAGTAGCGGCCCGTGAAGTTTTAAGTAGGGGTGCTGCCTATAGAAAATAATTTTAAAAAAAATATTTTTTTCCTAATCAGTAACCAATTTATTAATAAATAAATCTACAGATTTATTTATTAATAAATTGGTTACTGATTAGGAAAAAAAGAATGATTTTTTTTTAATTTTGTATAGGCAGCACTTAAAACTTCATGGGCCGCCACTGGATAGGAGACACTCATTTGAAATCTAAAATCAGTCTATTGGGTTTCAGAGAATAAATGAGAAATTATTAATTATAAACACACACTTTAAGCTTCATTGTTATAATGAAAATGGAAACTAATATGAAAACACATCCTAGTAATAAAAAAATTCAGGAATGGGTGAATAGGAACATGTTACTCCATGGTAGACAGCATGGCTTCGTGAAGGTTAGGTCCTGCCTCAGTAATTCACTTACATTTTATAATAAAGTGACAGGTGAGTTGGATAAGGGAAACAGCAACACCATGATATTAGTGGATTTTTCAAAGGTATTTCACAGAATACCATTTGGAAAACTATTACATAAGTTGGAGCAAATGGGGATGGATATGAAGTTGGGCATGAATAGGTGTGGAGCTGATCAACAGACACCAGAATGTAGTATATGGTGGAATAGACAGGAGAATGAAGTTCACTAGTGCCACTACTGTTAATTTGTATATTAATGATATAGGAAATTATTATTTTTTTTGGGGAGGGGGATATTCAACTGTTTGCTGATGATACAAAACTGGGGAGAACAACAGTTGATAAAGGAGATGTACAGATCCTGCAGGATAATGTAAATAAATTGGTGGAGTGGACAAAGGATAATTGCTGTCAGTCTAATGAGGCAAAATGAAAAATCACAAACATTGATGCAGCTCAGGATAAAAAGATTACACAATGTGTATAATGTTGATGATACTGGATCGAGGCAATTGATGTGGCTAGGAATTTAGAGATAGTAGATAGAGAGCAGAAGTTCAGAAGACACAAGTTGCAAAAAGTTGACAAAGCAGTTCAAAGGATTACTTGAATGTTAAAAATCATTGGCAAGTAGATATGAGGCTAGAATACAGCCACATCTTGACTACCATTCAGAGATTTGGTAACCTGAGTTTCTGGAGAATTAGGAGGCGGTGAAGAATAAACAGAGATGAGTAACCAAAATGGACAGGTCCGTGGAATACTCCCTATAAGGAAAGTTTGAAGGTGTGTGTGTGTGGATTGCAAAGTTTAGTTGACATCAAAAAACAAGGAGCATGATAAAAACTCATAGTGTCACTAAAGGGTTTCTATAAGATTGATGCAAAAGAAATTATTGGATACAAGACAAGAACTAGGGATTACCCACTGAAGCTGTGTAAGAGTGTGGGTAGTAAGGGTTTGAGGACTAGATTTTTTGCTTGGAGAATGGTGAATGTTGGAATGGATGCCAAATTGGGATATGTGAGTGTACTGACAGTGAATGAGTTTAAGGAACATATGATAGGTATCATCTGAATGATGGTTAGTGTATGCTTTCTGCAATAAGTCATCTGACTCCAAAGAGGTGGCTAAAATAATAATAATAATCTTCTGGTGTATATAACATTAACACAAGTAACAACTTCAAGGATATCAATTAACTTGAAAGGAGAATATTACAACTATGAAATGAATTTAAATTAATTATATAAATTTAAATGCTGCTTCAAATGTAAATACAGAAAGAAAAATACCCATATGGTTTCATTTGTCATCAAACAATATTAAAAGGGATAATACATATCCATTATTATTTTATAGCAAATGACAAAACAGTATTTACTACTGAAACTAAAAAAAATTCTAACAGTGACAGAGAGCTTAAAAGATACAACCTTAGGCAATGAAGTCTGCATTGATATTGCAATACCTGGAAGAAAACAAATTCTGCCCAGGAACCCATGGATTCACCTTTGTTAGTGCTTTTACTTAAAGGTCCTGCTGACCTGTCAGCTCTTTTGATACGTTGTTTTCATCGATGAACCAGGCAGAACCAAAAAAAAAGTGCAAACCCTCAGGGACCCATGGAATCTCCTCTTTGAAATTTTTATTTTCCATAAGTGAGTTGTTTTATATATATATATATATATATATATCTATATATATATACATAATTATATATATATAATTTCACCAACTGGTGGTAAAATAGTCATATTCTTATCAGAGACCCCTTCTGACACTATGAACCAATCTAACACTCATTGACTTTTTATTATTATTATTATTACATAACCCCTCCAGGAAATCCAAGGACTCATCAAGGGAGGGTATCTACTCTACAACTCTCTGTCTCCACCAACTGCAAGTACCTTCATTATCTCCACCAACACTGGTATCTTCACAGACAATCACAAACATCCATGCCCACAGCGGGATTCAAACCAGCAGCCTTTTGGCGGGAGAGTGGATATGCTAACCACTCGGCCAACCAGGTCAACTTTGAGTTCCTTCTTTCACAATCTGCTGCTTGAGGAAGTAGTCTAGCAAGAATTCAATAAATTCCTCTTTATTCTTATCAGGAAATTTCATTGCTACTCAAGAAATGTTGGGATAATTAAAGTCACCCATAATGATCACTGGTTTAGTACTCATAAGGCTAAATTGGCAATGCATTTCTTTGTCCCCTGCAACTGAAAATAATATAACTATAAATAATAATATAAATTGATCCCAGTTGCCCTATCTGATTCTGATAGCTAGGTTTCACTAATGCCAACAATCTTAGGTCACATAAGGCCACAAAAAATAGGTAAAATTTATACAATTTTAATAAAAATGTTATTTAGCAAATATAAAAAAGTGTGTAGTAAGTATTAAAAAAATTATATAGCAAATATCTTAATAACAGACATAGTGAAAAATGTAAATTTCATTAATTAACTAAACTTATTTGCATACTAGGTAAATCTGAAAAAATTATCACATATAATTTCTATATGTGGCACATCTGTATACCACATGTTCCTGTTATAGAAATGCAACTGTTATCTTAGATATAGAAGAAGGAAAAAAAAAAAAAAACTGTCACAATTACTACACACAGATACTTATTTGATTCTTAAAAGAGATCCAACTTGTGAGCTCCACAACTGTACAATCTCCTCAGGATCAGTATGGAATATCCTAGAGATTTAAGATTATCTCTACATTCACTTCATCATATATGTTGAGACTATATGCTGTCCCTAATATACGTACATAAGGAAATCCTCTACTAAAACCCATCGTGTTATAATTCTAAACATTTTTTTTATTATTATTAAAGATAAACATCTTCAAAGAGATGAAATTATGGCCAGTTTTGACATAATTTCCCTCTTTACTAATGTGCTCCATCACCTACTTCCTATTTCCGTATCGGGAGTATGCAAGACTGTTTTAGCCCTATCTAACTTTTGGGAACCGAGTGGAAGTTCAACCTCCACCAGTAGCCAATCAGAGGTAGCTGGCCCAAGAATATCACTAATTATACATGGCATCCAGTGAATAGACACGAATGACAAGTGTTGCCATCTCGTGATCCTTAATCCTAACACTATGTTTACTGAAAATAGTGTGAGTTCTACAATTGATTTTCTTTAATTTATGGGGCAAAAACCAGATCGACTAACTCAGGAACTAGTAAAAAAAACTTAGTTAAAGTTCCTCTAGTCGGCAACTAGAATTGAACTTATGATGCTCTCTCTTTGGGCAATTTAGTGCTGAAGAAGGCACATGCCACTTCCACTGAGCTACAACCCAGGCACCTTTGAAAAGATAAGTTATCTAAAAATGTTATGCCACTCCTGATTCATTGTATAAATTCTGGTTACTTCCTATTTAAAAACACTATTTACAAACAGAACCTCAGCTTGGCAATGGGCAACTTTTTATCTCCTATATTGGCAAATATATATTCAGAAGCCTCTGAGGAAAAAGCCACTGATTCCTCCCACTGAAACTAAGATTAAGGAAAAGATATACAGATATACATGGCTCCAAATTAATTCCTTAATTTGGAGCCATGGTCCTTCCCAGAGTATAGCTCCAAATACGAGGGACATCCAGAAAGTAAGTTCTGGTTTTAAATATTTTCACTTCAGAACTGCGATCACAATGGTGCGCATGCATGCTGAGTTTGTTGATTCGTTAGCAAGGTGGTGGTGCCATTTTCATACATTCTCGCAGTGTGTATGCTTCTTGGAGTGTGTTTATAATGTTTAAGAAATTCGAATCGCCCGCCACATGTGAAATTAGGTTAGTTATCCGAGGACTTTATTCTGGACTGCATCGTGCAATCCAGAATAAACAATGTGGCATGCTTACGAGGGGCATAGTTTTGATTCATGATAATGCCCGCCCACACACTGCTGACATAACACAACTTCTCACCACCTTTGGCTGGAAACAATTCCATCATCCCCCATATAGTCCTGACCTCGTGCCAAACAACTTTCACCTGTTCAATCATCTGAAATCTTTCCTTGGTGGCCGGCGGTTTCAAGACGATGACGAGGTCAAAGAAGCAGTCAACACGTGGTTTGCAGCACAGGCGGCAACCTTCTACGACAAAGTTATACAACTCTTGGTGCCCCATTATGATAAGTGCTTGAACAATGGCAGAAATTATGTAGAAAAGTAGTGAAAGATGTCTACTTTAATTTCCAATAAAGTTTTTTTTGTTTCTCTGACAGTCCATTGGAACTTACTTTCTGGACACCCTTCATATATTTATATATATATAAGATATACATGTAAAAGTAGTCGCATTACTAGCATATAGAGACTACTGACTTAATATTAGTATTCCATAATGCAAAGCACACCTCCTTGTGGACATGTATGCATTATGGTAAGGAACACTACCCAGACAAGTTTTAAACTTTATTGCAGTCTCATCAGTGGGAGCCTGACCAGAAGACATACCAAGGTTGCATTAATGCTGAAGTCATATATTTCCTACATACAAGTAGTAAAAAGGTGTATCACCTCATTATTAAAGTACTCTGGATCAGAGATAGTTGTAGAAAGTTTTTCAACTTGGTTCAAGTGTGCTTTGCATTATGGGATATTAAGGCAACTAGTGTGAAGTCATCAGCCTCTATATACAATAGTCTAATTCTTAAGATACTTCATGTGAAAACTTTGTTTGCTTACAATCCAATAAAGGATTAAATAAGAATATAATTTCTGTGAAAATTTAATTCAATTTGCTTATTTTAATAATTTAGAGTTCATCTTTCTTTCATTTTTAGAAAAGCTAAAATAAAAATTCTTTCCAAATAAAAACAAACAAACAGAGAATATGTTGTGATATATTCAATTAATGTGCATACTACCCAGAAATGTAGAAAAGGTTGTAAACATGTTGTACATTTAGTATCATAGGTGGGCTACAGATTAAGATAATCTGAGAAAAATCCTGCCCTAGAAACCAAGTATGGAACTTTTTTTTTTTTTCAAGCCATTTTCTGACTTCACACTTTTGGCCACCACCATGCTGCACAAATAAGTTAATAAGTTAAATGTTTCTCATAAAACAGAAAAAAATAATCAATAAGCAAAAAAAAAAAATAATAATAATAATAATTTTGAAACTGAAAATGAATATAAATAGATGGTGAAACCACCTATTTATATTCATACTTGGTGAAACCATTATCCTGATTACTGAAGGCCTGGGGCAGTGTGAGAAAATATCATATTTAGTCACTAGAGCAAGGATTCCAGATCATCTAATCCTCAATCTACCATTCAAAATTTACTATTAGGTTTACAGCCTTTAATGGGTGTGACTGAGATTAAAAGAAAAAACAAACATTTATGGAAGCAATCTTTTCTGAATTTTTCTGCATGTGTGGTATTAATATGAAAGTCTAAACTCATTGTTTTCAATAATTTCTAGAATTCTTGTGCAAAAAAATATGCTTTTTCAGTAATAATTTTGGTATTTTAATAGAGAAATAACAACACAGAGGATAACAAATTAATATTTCTGATATCTCATCCAAGTCAAATTGGCATCATCGGGCACCAATACACAGATATGATGTAAGTCTGAAAAATAAACATACACAAAAGGGAAAAAAGTAGTCTATAATCTTAAAGCTAGCTTCCTGGCCACCATGCTGAATGTCTGAGCATGAGTCTCAAGGTATGGGTCTCATGCAACTAAATTTGTTTGAGATGAGGATAATTTTGAGTGTTTCATATTTATATCTGCTCATATACTTTTTTGTATTATAGTTATATTTGCTTCTATTCGAGGCATGATTAGAAAAGCTCCATGCAAGTTTCTTGAGTAAATTTTTTTTCTGGATGGGATTGACATAAAAAAATAGTATGGAGGCTTTCTTCCAATTTATTCTGTACTGAGTATCTATGGAAAAATCAGTGAAGCCTACACAGCAATAGTGATAATCAGATAAAATCTTCATGTTTAGAGATTCTAATACTTAGTCTAGCTAGTCCTACAAATGTTGGATAGCTGGAGATGGTTGATCCTAGTTGGAGCTAGCCTTCCTAAGGAGTTCCATCATCTTTTCTGAGGATCGATAGACATATATAATAAGCATACAGATCTGTTGTCATCTGTGCTAAGTAGATGACGAGGTGTAAATGATGAGTTAATATTCTACTGATTAGAAGGGATTATAAACACTTGTCAATGGTGTTTTGAATGTAGCAAATTTCTTAGTCAAGTGATTTTTCACCAATTTAGACTGCATTATGGGCTACAAAAGGGACATGATAGAAACTTATAAATTACTAAAGAGATTCTATAAGACTGACACAAAAGAAAATTTTCAATACATAAGGGTTAGGGTAGAACAAGGAATCACCCATGAAAGTTGTGTAAGAGTGTGGTTAATAAAGGCGTGCAGACTAGGTTCTTTGCCTGGTAAAGTGGTGAATGAACGGATGGATTGCCAGAGGTTGAATGGTGAATAAGTTTAAGTAGAGGTACAATAGGCACTGTGCGAATAATGGTTAGTGCAAGTCTCTGGTGATGAGTCTTCTGAATCTATGGAGATACCCATGTAATAATACTACTATTACTAATAACAATAATAATAAGGAATACTGCAATAGCTAAATGTAAATATATTTCATGAAGTGACTTCATGTGCAAATATGAATACACTGAACATAACATGAAGAAAAATATGGGTATCCACATCTTTCATAATGATATACAAAGGAAAAGAATGAAACACCATAATGTCATTATACTGCCATTATGGTGGTATGAAAAATGAAAAAATGGAAAAGAAAGCTGGCTGAGGAATTGGTGATTAGGGAAAAGAAGGAGTAGCTATAGTATTCAACACTAAATACGAGGCTAATTTTCTTGCATGCAGGCAATATCAAGTAGAGTGATGTGGGCAAATATCAGAATGGGAAACTGGACAATGAGACTTATTTGTGCCTATGGTCCCACAGAAGACTCTACTAAGGTAGAAGTGGAGGAATTTTTTGAGGCTCTAGAGAAAGCTACTGACACAATGAAAAAAGAAAAGTTGGTCCTTGTTGGAGATCTAAATAGCAGAGTAGGAAATGATTGCAACAGAGTAGGAAAAAGGAACAGATTAATTTGGAGGAAAATTGTTGATAGGAAGTTAGTAATGATGTCTTCATATAGTACTATCATAATATCCTGTATACCCCTTGAGGGTACATGTCAGGAATCTGATGATGATGCTGTTTCAAATTTTCAGTATATTTTTTCCCCAATATATACAGCAGATCACATTTCATTATATTTAACATAAAGTAAATACAGTCATACCCCGAAGTTACGCGGTAGGTGGGACTAACAAAAAGCACATGAATCGAATTCGCATAACTCGGGGTATAATTTAACATGTAATTTATATATACACACATACAAAATATTAGTTAATTGGGACCAAAGGTATACAAAAATATATCCACCTATATTTTTTTAAAGAAATATAATCATAATTGTAGTTTTTCATACATAAAAAAAAAGAAAGTTATTTCAATGTCAATGGTTTCATAAAATCTAATAGATTCGTCTGACGGCATAATGTCTTTTTTTCTTGTCACTTCATAGCAAGTCAATGATCTTTTTATTCCTTGCCTTGTGTCTACAATTCGTTCCTCGTTAGAATCTATGTCCTCCAAAATCTGTAAACCTTTCTTAATCAAGCTGAGACCGTCTGTTAATTTTGAAATTGTCATGTGCTTTTCTGGTAGAACTGGATCTTAGGTTTAGGTCTCTTCAGTAGTGCTTTGCTCACGCATCTCTATGAGGCAGCTCGTCGATTGTAAGCTCCTTGTTATGTGAGACTAACAGCTCACTGACATCTTCAGTGTCGACTTCTAAATCTAATTGCCTTGCAAGGTTGACAACTTCTTCTATTGCCTCAGTAACTTGATAGTTTCTGGCAACATTTCCGTTTCGCATTTAAAAAAGGATGGACAAAGTTTTTTCCAGACACCATTCAAGATTTTTTGGGAAATTTCACCCCAAGAATCTCCGATAATCCTTACAGCATCTAAAACATTAAAATGTTTCCAAAACTCTTTAACAGACAGTTGCTCATTTTGCCTCATAGCTTCATTCAGACTTGCAAACGAATGCCTTGTGTAGTATGCTTTGAATGTTTTTTGATAACTCCTTGGTTCATCAGTTGAAGCAAGCTGGTTGTATTTGGTGACAAGAAAACAACTTTTACACATGGATCAAAATCAATTAAAGTTGCAGGAGGGTGACCAGGTGCATTATCAATAATGAGCATAACTTTAAACAGAATTTTTTTAAACTGGCAATAATGTTTAACTTCAGGTATGAAGTAGTGACCAAACCAGTCTTTTGGGACGAGAATATGTACATACAAGAAACTGCGCAACTTCGGATTCATGTAAGTTGGTAGCGTAAGTCGGGGTATGACTATATACTGATTGTCAAAAAAAATATAGTCATCTTCATGAATCTCCATATACCACTCATCAAAAAAGAACATCAACTGTCCAGATGCCACTTCTGAAATGGCTGTCTTGTAATGAAGATGAACATGTTGTTTAAGCCTTCAACCAACATCCAAATTCTTCACATGGATGCACTAAAGTGCAAGACTCTGTGCTAGCTAGTCTAACATTTGACAAGGTGCATTATTATGATGACACTCGTTGGACTTTTCTATAGGACAATCTCCACAGAGTAAGCATTCATAGACTATTACACATTATCATTATTATCTGAGACCTCCAGGGAGTCAAGGACTTATTGAGGGAGGCTATAAATCATCCAAACCAGCTATCATACCTTCCCTTAAATTCATTTACACTAGATGCACTCACTACCCCCTAAGGGCAAATTATTCCACTCACTCACTGTTCTCTGTGAGAAAAACCTAGCTCTTACCTCTTTCTTGACTGTGAACAACCTTAACTTCTATGGATGCTGCCCCGTGTTCTCTCCCCGCCTTCCATATAACGAAAAATTTCATCAGTTGAAATGCTATAACACCCATTCAAAAGTTTATAGACCTCTATCATATCACCCCTCTTTCTCCTGTTAGTCTGCGATCCACATACTCGCAATCTGTCCTAATAATCTAAATCCCATAATCTGGATATAATCTTTGTAACTCTTCTTTGACCCCTTTTCACAGCTTCTTTATCCCTTTGGAACCCGGGAGACCAAATCTGCACACAATAATCCAGGTATAACCTTATCAAAGCCTTATAAAGAGACTAAATGACTTCCTTATCCTTACATGTTCGAGGTTCACTTCAACATCGCAATTATCCTCTGAGTTATATTTGGAACTTTTGTTATGTGACCTTTGAACTTCAAATTCCTATCCACCAATATGCCGAAATCCCTTGCCTCTTCAGTTTCTTGTAGCATAACTCCGCTAATATAATATGCCACTGGAACTCTAATCACGCCAAAGTGCATAACTTTACACTTACAAACATTAAACTGACAGCCATTTTCGTTTGCCCAGATTTCCAGTTTATCATTTTGCAATTGCTGAATATCAGTAGCATCCCTGATTGCCCTGCCTATCTTAGCATCATTGGCAAACAATTGCACATCTGATGGTAGACCCCCTGCTTGATGTCATTAATGTATAGATTGAACAATAATGGCCCAAGGACTGAACCCTGAGGTACACCACAGGTTACCTTAAATCTGGGAGATTCACACCCACTGTATACCACTTTTTGATATCTGTCTGTCAATCATCTCCTGATCCAAGTCAAGATATTATATTCCAATCCCATATTCTCCAGTTTACGCAACAGCCTTTCATGTGGTATCCTATCAAATGCCTTAGAAAAATCCAACATTATCATAGTGTATTCATTCCCTTTATCCAACTCAGTCATAATATTGTTATAAAATATGAGCAAATTGCTAAAACATGATCTTCCTTTAGTAAACCCATGCTGTTCCTTGCAGAGCATAGCATGTTTGTCTACCCATTTCTGTATATGAGTTCTTACCAACTTCTCTAAAATCTTCACTACCACACCAAAGATACTAATAGGTCAGTAGTTAGACATATCAATTTTTGCATCATCCTTCTACAATGGGACTATCATACATTACTTCCATTCCTGTGGTATCATTCCTGAGCTGATACTCAAGTTATACAAATGTGTAAAAGGGCTAGCCAATTCGGCTGAACATTTCTTTAGCAAATGGGCTGATATTCCATCTGTCCCTATTGACCAATTCTTATCCAAGTTATGCAACAGCTCTTCAACCTCATTTTCACGAACCTCTAACTCTTCATCCAACGTAGCAGTAGCACTGTGCACCATGTTACATACACCTGGTTGATATATCTTAGCAAAGTGAACACTCATTAATTGAACAATCTCATTAGCTTCCAACACTCATGTATCATCTGCATTCAATAAAGTTATTCTTCCACATTCATTCTTTCTTTTGCTTGCGACATAATGATAAAATTCTTTTGGATTGCCTTTAGCTTGCATGGCCAATTTTTTTTCATACTCTGTTTTAGCTTTCCTCACAATACTCGTTACTTTTCTGGCCTAAGCTTTATATATTTCGTAACTCCTCTCACTCTTATTCTCACGATATTCTTTCCACATCATCTTCTTCTTGTGGATCTCCTGCTTAATAATGTTGCACATCCATTTCACTCCCAACCTATTTATTCTTCGAACACTAGGGATACATTCAGATACCACCTCATTCAAGCTTTTTCAAAGATTCCCATGCATTGCTGACATTTTATCCATTCAGTAACTGATACCATGGGACCAAAGATAGTATTCTCCTAAGTTGATCATATTGATCATTCCAGCTTTGTTAAAACACTATGTTAAAGTTTTTCTGGTAAGTGACATACTCAAAACAGTCATATGATTTGAAGACGGTGTATTAATATTCATCTCTGTACTACATCTTTCCAAACTTCTTTCTAATTGCGGTTATTTCTGCACTATGCAAGAAATCTGAGCATTATTTTGGGATAATGATTGGTTTTTCTTAACAGCCCCCACCCACTATCCCTCCACAGAACCTGAGGCTAAGGAGTTCAGTAGATAATGTTATGGTGAAATCTCTAACAACAACTTGATCACCTAGTTGAGAAAATTTATAATGTATTGATGCACAATGGAAAGAATGAAAAACTTTTCAATACTTTCCAAACTTTTTTTTACTATTTTCTTATATCAAGAAATTTAGAAATAAGTAAATACACAGTATTTACTTATTTCATCCATGATTGATCATGGATGCAAACCTATATTCAGTTAATTCTAGGATAATAAAAGTTTGTTATCAACCCATTTCTCCATACCTCAGTTCTCTCCAAAACAGCAAAAAGTCAAAAATCAATCTCGCAAACTGAAAGCCCACCAAATGATCAGTGACCACGTATGGATTCCACACACAAGGACTGTTCCCTTGGACTAGCATCCATCATCCTCCACTTTTCTCTAAACCTGTAAGAACTCAGTCATAAGCTAATCAACTTTCATTCACATTTAGCTAGAAACATATAGAACCAGCTTCTCTTCTCTTTTATTCCATTTAGTTTCTAGAAATGCCTTTTTCATGTTATCAAAAAATATTAATGCAGGTTTCTTCTCTCTTCCCAACTTCCATTCCACAAATGCCACTATGCCTGCTATATGTTCTGCAACCTCTCCTGTATAGGAATGATGTAAAATTCTAAACTATACCACAGTTCCAATACTGAACACAAATTATTTAGCATACATTACTTTGTCTCGCCTTTATACCTTGCTATGCCATGTGGTTTGTCATTAGTAAACTGTATAATTTTTGTAAACAGAGTATTTTGAAATCAAATTAAAACAAATAAACAAAGCACCTATAATTAAGAGTTCTTGATGATCGCAACATAAATTTGTCAACATAAGGTGGAATATCATCTTTAAAATTTCCCATGTCAGCACTATTTGGTCTACTTGAGGGAAATTCCTTTAATTTATTTGGGTCTTCAATGCGACTTCTTAACCATCTTAGCAGATGTACTGTACCTCTCTGAAAATGAAAGAAAAAAAAGTTAAAATAATTTTTAGAAAGCCATAATTAAAGATATTAAGATTTCTTAAACTCAATTCAGTTAGATCTTTAATATTATATAACATTAATTTAATTATTTTTGAAAGTACAGTGCACTCAACAAGAATGCAACCCATGGAGAAAACAAGAAAAGATATTACAGGTTCTACTGAAAGTAATGTTCCTTCTTATATATATACACACATCATTAGAATACTACTATAATGTGCTGCAGTCTACTGTTCACACACAATTTGTTTAATCATATAAGACAATGTTACAACAAATATGTAACAGGTAATATGCAACAGGATTTTCTTTTTTGTCTCCATTATTTTAAGGTAAGTTAATCCTTTTCATTAATGCACAGAATGAACAACAACAACAACCCAAGGAATAATTCTTACAGCCACTGGTCATCTTATATCTGGCAAATTCGAACCCACCAGATATACTTTCTGATATCTGTCCATCAAACATCCACATCCAAGTCAATAGTTCATATGTTTAATTTTTAAAGGTGCCTGTGACATAACTAGAGAAAATAAAAATTATAATAACCACAGTAATGAACTTTAATGAAAATGTCTGCTCATCATGCCTCCCAAAAAATTGGTGTTGTTAAGTCATTAATTAATAGAGCACATAATATGTGCTTCCTCAAGCTGGCAACAAGAAATTCTCACTATTAAAACTTTAGTGGAATTAAATGGTTACAACCTTCATCAAATCCAAAAGATAACTGACTTCTATTTTCCAACACCTAAGGATTCTTCGACAGACTGCAGGTTTTCCAACTGCTTGTATGGTATGGTGCAAAAAAAATTGGACTGAACTTTGACATCCCCCCCCCTCGGTACATACACTATGAGATATGCAGTATAATGGTATATACCATATTCAGTACTGTTTTTTTTTTTTTTTCCACCATACTGTATTACTGGTATCTCTGAACCTATTGGTAGAATTATGAGAATGTTTCATCTTAATCTCACATATTTTTCTATCAACAAAATTTCTCATCTATTACCAGCTACAAAAGATAAACTGTTGCATCTTTCATTAGCTGGTGTTTACCAGATCCCTCGTGAATGTAATTTGACATAGTCTGAGCAGACAGGCCATTCTGTGGGGAAAAAAAAAAAAAAAAGGAATTAAGGAAAATCAATACTACATTGAATACATGAAATCTCAAAAAGTCAGGTCTAGCACAGTATAACATTGACACTAAGCACAGTATCTTGTGAGATGAAGCTCATTTTCTAGATAGAAACAGTTTTAAATATGAATGCCTTTTCAAAGAGAGTTATGAAGCCCTTTTATGTTGGCATAACCTGAATCAAAATGATTGTCTATCTCTTCGCCCCCCCCTCCCAAGTTTGGGAGATTCTCATCTCATGTACATATCAAAAATAATTAATGATTGTTTTTAATATTGATTTCTAGCCATGGCTACCATTTTTAATTGGTAAACCAACTGTTCACCTTTTGGTGCTTAGATCAATTAGGATAATTTGGCAATGCATTTCACTGTCCCCAGCAAATGAACCACTAGGTCTGTAATAACACCTCACCATATAATTCATCTTGTTAGCCTCCATTTCACACGAGATATCCTCAATCTCACTGCTACATGGGACATTATTGCTATTATTGCTTTCATGCATTTCTACTCTCGACTCAGATCATCAGATATCATTAGTAATACCCCCCCCAACCCACCCTCTCATATCTGTTTTGTCTTTCCTAAAAATACTATATCTTTTGCCCTTCATCACAGTTCCATCTGTCTCTGATAGGCCAGATTTCACTAATACTCATAATCTTAGGCTACAATGTATACACCAAAGCAATAAACTCAATCCTCACTTACACTCACTCCTAGTGTAAGTGAGCACTTTTCCCTCTAGAGAGGGAAAAGTGCTCAATTCCACCACTGTGCTAGATAAATAACCATTCACAATGGCATTCATATCATTATTATGTTTACATACCAGAGCTGAATTACACATGAACTTGTAAATTTACTATTCTTGCCATGTTGATCTATCTTTCCTGACTCTCTGCATTACATCTCATCCCAATAAGTAATTTCTCCAGGCTCCTGATGTCAAATCCATTCAAGTGCAGGCCATCCTCCTTATGCTAGTCTTTTCTACCATCAAACTCACTCTACACATCCACAAAACTCACACCCATTTTTTCTACATAGCCTATGCAATGAATCATTTGTGTCTGCTCCTTCATAACTGAGTACTGAAATTTCTCAGTAATAAACCAACAATTTTCACTCTCTCACTTTTCTTCCTCGCTTCGTCCAACAGTCCTTTATATCCTTTCATACTGTGTTTGTTGCTATTTGAATCATTAGTTCCAACAAGCTATCATCTCTTTTTATTTTTCTTTTCTGTTTCTCTATTACATTTTTCTTGTAGAAAGGCTTATATGCTGGTTAAACAGGATTATTAAATACTTAAGGAATTGACAGCGTATACTAGAATATAAATTAAATCAAACTTTAATATATACTTCCAATATTTCGGCAACATCATGTTGCCATCTTCATGGGAACTTAAGATAAAATAAACAATACACTCATAAATGAAAAAAAATCACCAATCTTCAGGAGCTCCGTAATGACACATCTCAATTTGCAGGCACATGTTTTTCTCATACCCTCTCCTTTCCACCTATCAGTTAAATTTTGTGGGTGCTGAATTGTCATGAAACGCCTCCTTGTGGTGTACTCTGGGCGACGTCTTTGGCAGCTAAACTTTCACGACTATTGGGAGCAGAATCCATCATTTTTTTGACCTCCCAACTAATATGTGCAAAATGAAAGTAAAGTGCAACAGAAAGAAACAAAGTAGACCTTTTCAAAAAGGTTCTAAAACAGACCAAACAATAAGGGAAACTGAATTCATCCTACAGATCCTGCAAATTAATACAGAGGATGCCTCCAAAGACAAAAGTGAACTACTTGGAAAAATCTACAGGACAAATAATATCAATGTAATCTCTGTCCAGGAAATACATATCAGCAAAGAAGATGAGATTATCACTGGCTACAGGATTGGGCTACATTTTCTGTCACCGATATATGGTTCTGCTATCTACATGCAGGAGAACATGGAAAATTGCAAAATAATATCTTTTTCTAATTATAACAACACCGAGATCATCACAGCAAAGGCAGCTGGCACAACCATAGTGTCAGTTTACAAACCACCAAAATAAATTTCATCTATCCCAGTTCTTCCTGCTCACCAACATCCAGCAGTCTACATAGGAGATTTTAGCAGTTAACATTACTCTGGGGCTATTGCAGAAATGATATCAACAGTACTAGATGGATGGAATGGGCTGAAAGCCTTCGGCTATCACTGGTTTCTGATGCAAAAGACTCTAGAACTTTTAAATCAGGTAGATGGAAGAAAGACTCAAATCCTGATCTCTGCTTTGTCACTTGCAACACGGAGGATAATTCTTATCCTCGGTGTTGCAAGTGGGTAAAGTACTTTTCTATCTGATCTCAACATAGACCTGTTATAGTCACTATAGGAACACAAATCCCAATTATACAATCTGTGGAAAGATCAAGATAGAATTTTTGCAAAGCTAACTGGGAACAGTACTCTAAACAAACTGAATCTAACATCCATTGGATCCAACCTGAAGTTGAAAATTACAAACATTTTGTAGGAGTACTGATAAGTGCTGCAAAACGACGTATACTATCTGATCTCAACATAGACCTGTTATAGTCACTATAGGAACACAAATCCCAATTATACAATCTGTGGAAAGATCAAGATAGAATTTTTGCAAAGCTAACTGGGAACAGTACTCTAAACAAACTGAATCTAACATCCATTGGATCCAACCTGAAGTTGAAAATTACAAACATTTTGTAGGAGTACTGATAAGTGCTGCAAAACGACGTATACCAAGAGATTTCCAGAAACAGTACACCCTATGCTGGTCTCCTGAAACTGAGGAACTATTCAAAAAATACAAAAAAAGATCCAGATCCTGAAATGGGAAAAAGAATTTTAGAAATGCTTAACGAACAACAAAGGCAATGTTGAAAAACCACAACTGAAAATTTAGACTTCACCCACTATTAATTGCTCCAGAAACTCAGAACTGCATCAGTTTCTAAGCAGAAAGTTGTGCAGATCACTCCTAAAGACATAGCAACTAGAATCAAGCAAACATCTAACAACGTAAAGAGTAGTGCATCCTATTCTAAAGAACTTATCACCAAATATATCCATGTTTATAGAAGTGTCAAACAAAATAAATACCTCTCAATGCCATTCACTGAAAACGAACTACTGATTCAAGCATTTAAATCACTGAAAACAGCAGGCCTGGATGGAATATACCCTGAGTTCATTAAACATCTTGGAAGTAACGCTTGTAAATGGCTTTTGCAGTTTTCCTGTAAAACTCTAGAAAGCAGGAACATTCCAAAGGAATTCCTGAGAAGCAAAGTTATAGCCATCCTAAAAACCTGGAAAAGAGTCTACTGATGCAGCAAACTATCAACCAATATCTTTACTAAGTATTCCCTATAAAAGTTTTGAATGATTACTCTATAATCGAATTTACCCATTGATTAATGCCATAGTACCAAATGAACAAGCTGGATTCAGAGACTCTTGCAGCTGCTGCAACCAAGTACTTGACCTACACATAGAGAAGCTGGTTTCCAAAAAGGGCTTAAAACTTCAGTAGCATTCAAAAATCTGTCTGCTGCATATGACACAGTTTAAGTAAATGAATTCATACTGAAATTTGCAACTGTAATACAAGACCCAACAATGATTAAGATTCTAAAGCGCAAATTCAAGATACAACTGAATGGTAAAAATAGCCCCTTTAAAGCAGCGCTTCCCAAACTGTGAGCCGCAGCCCCCTTGGGGGCCATTAGTTTTGTTGAGGGGGGGGTGAAATAATGAAAACAAATTTTAAATGTTTTAAGACTTAGTCTGCCATGTCAAATGTGTATGTAAGATAAAAATGTAATAATTGCATTTGATTTCTGCAATATTCGCTGTGTATGTTTTGTATTGAATATAAATACAATAAATATTATAATAATATGCCTGTATTACGATTTTTTTTTTTCCAATGAGGGAAGTGAAATATTTAAATTTTTCCAAGCGGGCCTTTACATCCATAAGTTTGGGAAGCACTGCTTTAAAGTACTAAAAAATGGACTATCACAGGGCTCTGTGTTAGCACCACTCCTCTTTAATTTATACATTAGTGAATGCCACAAACCTCCTCCCAAAAGTTCGCATATGCAGACGATCTGGCATTATCAACTCAGACTAAACACTGAGAGAGGCCGAGGCTATGCTCAGTTCCAACCTTGAAGTTCTGTACACCTATTATTATTATACGGACAACTCCACGAAGTCCGAAGACTCACTGCGAGAGACTCAATCTATCATACCTTTCCTTGAATACATTAATAGAAAAAGCACTCACAACTGACTCTGGCAACTGATTCCACTCATTCACCACTCTCCAAGCAAAAAAATCTAGTCCTTACACCCCTACTGACCACACCTTTATTCAACTCAGATGACCCCTTGTTCTGGTCCCTCTAGCCAAATGCTGAAACATTTTCCCTGGATCTATCCAATAAAATCCTTTAAGCAAATTAAATGTTTCTATCATATCCCCTTTCTTTCTCCTATCAACCAAATTCTGCAATCCACACACCTCAATCTATCCTCATAGGGCACATTCTACAGGCCGCTCACAATCTTGGCCACTTGCCTCTGAATCCTCTCCACCGCTTCCACATCCCCAAGAAATCCAGGGGACCAGACTTGAGCACATTAATCCAGATGTTGGCATATCAAAGCCTTATAAAGAGGAATTACAACTTCCTCCTGTTAACGTATTCGTTAACTTCCTGTTAACGTATTCTTCAATAGCCAAATAATCTTATGTGCTAACTTAGCAATATGTCTTCTAAACTTTAACTCTCTGTTTATCACCACTCCTAAATCTCTAGCTTCATCTATTTCCTGGAGTACAGTGCCATCAATGTGATAAATGACTTGTAATCTATTTATCCCAAAGTGCATAACTTTACATTTCTCAACATTAAACCGACACCCATTAACTTTTGCCCATACTGACAGCCTATTTAAATCATCCTGCAGGCTCCCTACATCGCCTTGATTAACTACCGTGAAATCTACCTAATTTTGCATCATCAGCAAACAAATGAATATTTCCTTTCAGGTTATTTCCTGTATCATTTATGTATAAATTAAACAGCAATGGTCCCAGCACTGAACCTTGTGGCACACCACTAGTCACCTGGTTATCCCTCAATTTTTCCCCTCGATATACCACTTTTTGATATCTGTCGAGCAGCCATCCTTTCATCCACTTAACCAGTGTCATACCCATCCCCATTTGTTCTAATTTGTGTAACAGTGCTTCATGTAGTATTCTGTCAAATGCCATTGCAAAATCCAGCAAAATCATCATGTAGCCATTTCCTTTATACGACTCAGGATAAAGGAAATGGCTACATGATGATTTTGCTGGATTTTGCAAACTCTATCATAAAAAGTTAGTAAATTACTAAGTGGTATGACCAACCCTTCATAAAGACATGGTGACCATCATACAGTATCCAATTTTTATCTACCCATTCTTGAATTCTCTTTTTTACCAATTTTTCTAATACTTTTACCAGCATGCCTGAGATACTGATTGGTCCATAATTTGATACTGTCGTCTTAGAACGTACCTTACACAAAGGAATAATTTTGTCCTCTTTCCACTTCCTTGGAACTCTACCAGAGCTGAGACTTAAATTAACTAGCTTAGTCAAAAGCATTGCCAGTTCTCTTGCACATTCTCACAAAAACCCTAGCTGATATCCTATCTAATCCCACAGCTGTATTTATATTGAGATTCTGAAATAGCATAAGGACCTCCAATTCATCCACCTCTGTTCCTATAATAGTGTCTGTCACATAGGGTTAATGCAGTAACCTCACTAGGAAGATATGCTCAAAAAGTGGTCACTCAGTAACTCAACTATTTTATCCACTTCCATCTCCTGGTGACCATCATCACTCATTAAGGTTAATCTTCCATAGTCATTCTTCCTCTTACTTGCCACATAATGAAAGAACTCTTTGGGATTTCCTTTTGCCTACTCGGCTAAATTCATCTCATAATCTGATTTTGCTTCCTTGCCATGCTGGTCACCTTTCTTGCCTGAGCTTCTTCTACTGTTCATGAGTTTGCTGGTCACCCTTCTCTTTGTATACGAGGGTTTTTGAAAAGTTTGGTAAAAAAATAAGGACCTTTTTTTTGGAAAATATCATCGTCATTTCTCGACATAGTCTCAATCGAGGTCTACACATTTGGTCCAGCAAGTTTCCAATTTTTTCATCTCATCTAAAAAGTAGGATTTGTCAAATTGTGCAAAATAATCATTGACAGCCTTGATGACATCCTTGTCCGAGGAAAAGTTTTTCCCACCGAGTAAAATTTTTAAGTTTAAGAACAAGAAGTCACATGGGGACAAGTTCAGAGAATATGGTCGATGTGGAACCAATTCAAACCTCAGTTTGTGCAATTTTGCCATTGCGATGGCCGATGTGTGGGAGGGTGCATTGTCTCGATGAAAGAGTACTTTTTTGTGTGCCAATCTTGGTTGTTTTTTCTTGGTTCTTCTTATGAATGGTCCAACAATGACGCATAATAGACTCCTGTTATTGTCTTATCCTTTTCCAAATAGGATATCATAATAATTCCTTGGGAATCCCAAAAAACAGTAACCATCACCTTCCAAGCTGACAAAATGGTCTTCGCTTTTTTCGGTGCTCTTTCACCAGGCACTGTCCACTGTTTTGACTGCTGCTTGGACTCAGGTGGTGTGTAGTAGTGGATCCAAGTTTCGTACATTCACGAATCGATGCAAAAAAATCCTGCGAATTGTGATTAAACATCGCCAAACACTGCATTGAAATGTCTTTTCGCATGCATTTTTGATCGACAGTCAACAATCACAGCACCCATTGCACACACAGCTTTTTCATGCAGGATATCATACATCCCTTCAGCTGTGATGCCTACAATCTCAGCAGTCTCACGCACTTTCACTCGGAAGTCTTCAATAATGATACCATGGATTTTGTCAATCATTTTCTTCATAGTGACCTCAGTTGGGTGTCCGGAGTGTACTTCATCTTCAATGGACTTATGACCATGTTTAAACTCATTTATCCAAAAATAAATAGTCCTTAATGCTGGTGCAGAGTCTCCATGAACTGCATCTAACTCGGCTTTGATCTGCACGGCTGTCCACTTCTTCAAATAAAAGTGTTTTATCACTGAACGAAACTCATTTTTCTTCATTTTTATGAAAAATGCAAACACGGTCATTTTAAATGTTTGCCAAACAAGAACTACACATTGCATGTGGCTGAAATTTTGCCAGGGGGTCATGAAAAAGATGATATGTGCTGACACTGGTATGAATGAACAAATTGTGTCACCGTCTATTGGAAATTTACCAAACTTTTCAAACAACCCTCGTGCCTTCCATACCTATTACACCAAATAATGGTGTCTTTGTCCAAATCCCTCTAAGACCGAAGTTTGCACATTTCACTTGAACAATCATCAAGCTGATAAACAGCTGAAGGTCTCATTCAGAGAGGAGACTTTGAAGCACAACTCCAACCAAAACTATCTCGTAGTCACTTTAGATTGCTCTTTAACCTTCAAGAAATACCTGGAAAATGTCTTCCAAAAGCTAAAAACTAGGAATATCATCATCAGGAAGCTTGTATGTTCGGGCTGGAGTCAATAAAATCTGCCCATGCCCTAGTGTACTCTTGCAGAATACTGTGTCCAGTATGGTATTCGAATCATCATGTCAGCAAGCTCAACGTGAAACTTAATGATACCATGAGAATCATTAAGGGTTGCATAAAGTCTACACCGGTCAGTGGCTCCCTAACTCAACACTCTCTAACATCATACCACCAAACATAAGGAGGAAAGCTGCTGCTAACAGAGAGTGGATAAAATGTATGGGATCCAGCAAAGGTTGGTCGATTGGTAGAGCCTCTGCTACTAATGGCTCACGCAAAAAGTTAAGCAAGTTTGAGCGCGGTTAGTAGTTGGAACACTCTCCCTCGATGAGTCTTTGGACTCCCTGGAGGTGTCACATAATAATAATAATAATAAATAACAAGTCACTTTCAAAATAGTGGCTAGAGGTTAAATAATTTAAGAACTCTAGTTTTGAAACTAAGCCATTTCAAACCAGCAATATACATGAGGTGGTACCAAGAAAACACTGAACTCATAACTGTTTAAATTCATTAATTTTCAATAAGGATGAAGTGCAACTTCATTTACGATAAGGAGAAAATGTTTACAATTTGATCTATGGCTTCCTCTGTTTATAAGGATGTGGTTGGTCACCTCTTACACCAGTGAATGAATCATGACCACCAGACTTGGCATACAGTTTCCTCGTTATAAATTGAAATAAGTGTAAGTATTTGATTGAGCTCTCTTCCACTTGGAAATCCTAACGAAGTTCTTGCAGATTATATCTGAATAGTAAGAATTGGGACACTCAGTTACTCTACCTGCTAAAATTTTTTTGCAGAATATTTAACTATAGCTTGCAGCTTCTAGTTTTAAAACCAGATAGTTAGATACCAGATCCCAATCAACTCATTTTCAATTGGAAAGCATTAGCATTTTTATAAATGTTTTCCTACTGAACATGAGTTGACATGTGTGATACATAGATTGTATTTCTTTTTTGAAAAACAGACAAACCAGCCAGAGACATGCATAACAAACTGCTGGGGAAATGATTAACTTCTTTTTTATGTGTGTTGTCAATTAGTGCCTCACAAATTTCCATCTACCTCAGTGGATCAAGTTTTTCCCCACTGGCAGGCTGTTAATGTGTAATGTTAACTTCTTACATTTAAGCCAACCCCCACCTACCCACAACGTGGCCTGTTTCCACAAACAGAATCTGGTAAACTTCATGAATATGCTCTTATAAAAGCATGTATTAACTAGTTGAATTCAAACTATACCACTAGTTGGTAAATGATTTTCATGATTTAGTGAAGCGCTGCCACATTGCTTGTTGGGAGCCTGATGTAGCAGTTGCCATGTTTGATCTCTAGTTTGTTCTTCCCATCTTATGCACAATGAATGTGACATGCTTTAAGAGTATTGCACATGCACTGTGGAGACCCAACATCCATTTGAGGATACAGCATTAAAGTGGTTCCCTAGCCAATCCCACCTTTCATTTCCATGGTCAGCTGCTAGGAATTAAGGAATAGAGACATAACTTCTGATCTCCTGAAATTGGCCTTGCAGGATTAGGCCACTCAACAGATATTCCTTATCAAATGTGAATGGCTACTTGGACAGTATTTCCCCAAACTTGAACTCCCTCCAGGTGCAATCTAGTAAAGTAGGTTGCAGCTGGGTTATTCACTGGCAGGTTGGAAAAAACTAGTGTATTACCATTAAGAGTTTTCTCTACAATCAGGTTCAGTCCAGTGTGAGATGTCGCATTATCCTGCAAGACCAATTTGAGGAGTTCAGAAGTTATGCCCTTACTCCTTAACTCCTCAACCATAGAAAGTCTCATGAATAATTCATAACATTGCTGATAAAAAAACAACAACTCCAAAACATTTATTTCAGGAAAGTGCCAAAGCCTTAGTACACTGCCCATATTAAATTGAAATGAATGTGTGTATTTACCAAAAATATGGGAGTCTCATTCTCCTTAGCCATCACTTATGCTGAAATATTTGTAAATAAAATGTTACTATCTTTTCTTGTGTTTACATGTTGAAAGTGTATTCATTTTTATCAGAAAGATCTGAATCTTCAGATGACTTGGATATCCTCCCAGTTTTCATTTCCAGAGTTAATATCCATCCATCCTATAACATCACTTTCATATTTAACCCACATCTATCATTCTATATCTTGAAAGCAGTGATTATTCATCCCATTCCACAAAAGAAAGAGAGAAAGCCATCAAATATCTCATTGCCGTCCCTGAGAAAAATCATCAGTAGTCAATTTCTTCATTGCCTAGTGATTATTCATAACTACCAGTATGGATTCTCACTGTTAATCTACAGTAGATCTTCTCAACATCAACCACCTTTTAGCACAAACTAGAAACGAGTTTTGAGAAACTTATTGTTCCTCTTGACATCTCCAGGACATTTGATCAGGTCTGGCACAAAGTACCATCTTATTGTGTATGCCTCACTCCTTGCATTTGAATTGCCAAGTTCCTCTCTGGTTATTCACTATATCTCATTTAGTTTCACAGATTTTCTCACCAAGGGAGAGCACCTAAGTGCTCTGCCTTTCCTCCTGTATATAAACGAATCTCTCATGAGTATTCTACATTGTCATACAACAATCCACTGTTAGATGAAAATGTGCTAACATACTGCTGATCACACATACTCCTAAATGTGCTGTACCAAATAACTATTGAGCATCAGTGGCAAGAACAACTGAGACTGACGAGGTGATCTCCAACAATGCAATCCAAATATGCATGTGGAACTTTTGCTTATTCCAGGCTGACCTGACCATAGATCAACCCACACCAAGTGATGCATGTGGTGAAAGTTATTTATGCCATCTTCGGTGAATTGATGCATTCATAAAAAAAGCATACTAGAGAGAGAACCACGTTCACTGCAACCTTGAAAGCTATTGAGCAAAACTGACTAGAGTGGGAAAATCTGCCATTAATTGCACATGGTAATAACTGTTGCTGATGATCACAGATACACCATACACTGGAATGTGATGCAGATATATCACCAACAGCATGCTATTGGAGATATAGCTGCATCACATTTATATCTCTGTAAATCATTTCTGGCCTTGATTATATGACCTTTTGTTATTAGAATTCACAGTAGAATAAATACCTAGAATTTGGCCAAAAATTTTAGAAACAGGGTGCTTAAGGGTCAAAGCTGTATAACTGAGAGGAGACCTCCACATAGCCTTTAAAGGAATTCGGAGAATCGACCAGGGCTTCTGACCTAATGTCCAATCCTCACCTTCTCGTGGTGCACCCTGTTGGGTATCTACTTTGATACTGAACGAACGAGGATGGGCTGGCAATTTGGGATTTAGCCGACCAAATTGTATTCTTATTGATTAAAACAAAATAAAAAATGATGGTACAACATGACAAAATTTCATGCCAGCTGGGGTGTCGCCTGGTTAAACAAGGCCCCCGTTGTTTTCGCCAGGGAACCAGGGCGAACAGCGAAAAGTCAGCTACCGGAACAAATCTGAAAACAAACCCCAACTCAACATCGTCAGAGTTAAAGATCGGTACTATCAACATAAGAAGCCTGAATGGCAAAGAAATGGAGCTAGCTGAGGAATTAGATAAGTACCAGATCGACATAATAGGGGTGACTGAAACAAAAAAGACCAAAACTGGTGAGATCTTTCTGAGCAGTAAATACAAAATGTTATATTCAGGCAATGACAATCAAGGAAAAGAAGGAGTAGCCATAGTATTCAACACAAAATACGAGGCTAATCTTCTTGAATAGCAGTCAGTCTCAAGGAGAGTAATGTGGGCAAATATGAGAATGGGGAACTGGACAATGAGACTTATTTGTGCCTATGGTCTCACAGAAAGTTCTACTAAGGTAGAAGTGGAAGAATTTTTTGACGCTTTAGAAAAAGCAACTGATACAATGAAAAAGGAAAAGTTGGTCCTTGTTGGGGATCTAAATAGCAGAGTAGGAAATGATTGTGAGACATAAAAATATTTTGGGAAAATTTGGAGAAAAGAGCAAAGCTAATAATAATGGTAAATATCTGTTGGATTTCTGCTCAGGACATGGACTGGTTATTACTAACACCATGTTCCAACATAAAAATGTGCACAAACTCACCTGGAGAGAAGAGGCTAGGAATAGGAAAAGTCTCATTGACTATGTTATTGTTGATAGTGATGTTTTCTCCCTGGTGCAAGACACCAGAGTGTACAGAGGATTTGAAATTGGAAGTGATCACTATTTAGTCTTGAGCAGGATAAAATTAAATTTCATATTGAAAAAAATAACATATAAGAAAGTTTTAAAGCGAATAAAAGTGGAGCAGCTCTCTGATGTGAACTGTAGACTAAAATACAGAAAGATTATTGAAAAGAAAATGAAAGAGTTTGAGAACAGGAATCAAACCTTGGAGATTCAGTGGCAAACTCTGAAGAAAACATTGATTGATTCTGCCAGAGAGGCATGTGGTGAGGTTGTGTGCAAGGATAAAAAAATCAGAACTCCCTGGTGGACACAGGAAGTCAAAGAGGCAGTGAAGGAAAAGAAGAAAGCATATCAAAAGTTCCTGGCAAATAAGTCAGCTTTTACTCTTACAGAATACAGAGACAAATATAAGAAAGCTAAACAGTGAGTAAAACTAGCTAAACAAAAGTCATGGGAACATTTTGGCAAGAATATAGAAAATAAATATCAAGAGGGTGGCAAAATATTCTGGAGGTTGTTGGAGAAGCTTAGGAATGGAGGAAAGAGTGCTGTAAAAGAAGTTAGAGATGATAAAGGTGACACGAAAACAGGAGAAAAAGATATCCTTGAAGTATGGAGTAATTACTTTGAAAAACTGCTAAATGAAACAAGCAGTGATGACAGCACAGTGATAAAAAACACTGACCAGGCATGCAGACAGGAATACATATCCATACTTGAAGTAGAAAAAGCCATGAAAGACTTGAAATGTGGAAAGGCGGCAGGCGTAGATGATATTCGACCAGAAATGCTGAAGTATGGTGGTATAAAAGTCTTACAGTGGCTGCACTGCATAGTTCAGAAAGCCTGGACAGAGGGACGAATTCCCGATGATTGGAGTAGAGCTCTCATTGCACCCATATATAAAAAGGGAAATAAAACTGAATGTGAGAATTACAGAGGTATTTCCCTAGTGAGTGTTCCTGGCAAGATCTATGCAAGTATACTTGAGAAACGGTTGAGAAGAATTGTGGAAGAAAAGCTTGAAGAACAAGCTGGATTCAGGCGAAATAGAGGCTGTCAGGATCAGATCTTCACTTTACGACAAATAGTCGAGAAAGCATGGGAATATAACAAAGATCTGTATTTAAGTTTTGTCGATTTGGAAAAGGCATATGACTAGGTGCCAAGAGAGAAGCTATTCAATACGCTGCAGTTATATGGTGTCAATGGGGCATTATATCAAGCAATACTTAGTCTTTATTTGAGTTGTAAGTCAGCAGTTAGAATTGAAGGTAGTACAGGAACATGGTTTAATGTTAAATCTGGTGTGAGACAAGGATGTACATTATCCCCTCTGTTATTCATTATCTATATGGATCACATTATGAAGGAAAGTGGTATTAAACCTGATATCAAAATTGGAGATGTTAATGTCAGCTCTTTGCTTTATGCGGATGATGTTATACTTCTAAATAAATCTGCTATAAGTATGCAAGATTCTCTGACTAAATTGAATAGCTATTGTAATAGATATGGTATGAAGGTCAGCAATAAAAAGACAAAGACAATGAAAATAGGCAGAATCATTGAAAATGTCAACTGTGTTGTGAATGGAGAACCTGTGGAACAAGTAAAACATTTCAGCTACTTAGGCACGATTTTTACTGAAGATGGTAAATTAAATATAGAAATAGACAACAGAATCAGCAAAGTTGGTATGGTGGGAAGTCAATTGAATAAATTCATATGGAATAAGAGAGAAATTAGTCGGAACACTAAATTAGCTATATACAAGACAGTGTTCAAACCAGTTTTAACTTATGGATCTGAGAGCTGGGTCAGAAGTAAAACACTTGACCAAAGACTAGAGACCACAGATATGAGAGTCCTGAGAAAGATTAGAGGCATGAACAGATGGCATCAATGGCAATATCATATTAAAAATGAGGATATTAGGAAAGAACTTGACATTGTCAGCATCCAGGAATGTGTTAGCATTCCTGGATGCTAACACAAGTGGCCATACCACCTGCTAATCTCAGGTGGTAATCACTTAAATAGAATGGGAGAGGAAAGATTAGCAAAACAAGTGTTCTCTGCCAGGTTGGCAGGAAAACGAAACAGAGGAAGACCAAGATATAGGTGGATTGATATGGTACAAAGTGCCTTAGACGATAGAAATATATGATCTGATAATGTTGGAGTCTTGACAAGTAACAGACTGATTTGGAGGAAAATTATAAATAGGAAGTTAGTAATGATGTAATTTTTTCATGTAGTACTGTCATATCCTGTACATCCCTTGAGGGTACATGGCAGGAATTTGATGATGATGACAACTTACCCATCCATGAAGACCTCCAAGATCTACCATCTCTTTGCTTAAAGTCCTGCAACCCGATCTGGAAAAATCAGCAACCAGATACATATTCTCCTGAAACTGAATGGAAGAAATGCTGGCTTACTTCAACAATAAAAAATGGACATCTCATTACAGACCCTATGATAGAGGCCCCTGGCTTTGACCTGCCAGATGGCAATGGAGCACACTAAAACCTCTGAAGATAGGCCATGCCAGATGTGCTACCATGATGTACAAGTGGGGCCTGCATCAATCTCTAACATGTGACTGTAGTGCTGACCAACAGGCCATCATATTATTCAGGACTGTCCACTATGGAGTTTTTAGGGCACAGTGGATCTGTTTCAGGCTACCCCGAATGCAATCCAATGGATTAGAGACAATTTGAACTTAAATTTGTGATTATTAGCATATTGTTTTAGTACATATATATATATATATATTTACTTTTTCTATTTTTATCTTTCTATTTGCACAAACACAACCCATACGAAATAAATTTAACTAAATTTTTGTAATCCACAAATCTTATCATACTTGTATGATGACACCTGTAGAGTATCCATAACTACATGTTATTCTCTAGTTACAAATTTTATCTATCATAATGGGGAGCATTCCAGAGATCTGTCATTATCTTGGTTACCCACCTATGTGGCATGCTAATTAGTGACTTTTCTCTTTCAGCATAGTACATCTCTCCATACACAACTTGCTGATACCCATCTGATAGATAATCAGCTATCCAATTCACTAACCTAATATCCAATCCCATCTCGCGGACTGAAACCTGGCCTTCGAGAGATAACCTGATCATTTAAAGTCACTGAAACTAATAAATCACCACTTCAATATAAACAAACAAAAAAAAAAAAAAACACCCAAAGACATGAAAAATCTAATACTAGAAATGCAGCCAACAAGTATCAAACACTAGTACAAAAGTTTTGGGTTCATTTGACATGAGCGGTGTTTTCCTTTCTTGGATTAATTTTGTGGTTGTGAAACTAGTGTCAGTTTTAGTGGACCAAACAATCAATATAAGCCAAAATGCATCTGCTCAGCTTTATACCCACCATGGTATATTAATTTGGTGTTCAATGTAATTTGAAAGAAATAACAGCTGATATTTCCACATCAAGAAAAATCCAACACTGCACCTTTTAATAAATAGGATGTTAAGTTTCATCACTGGAAGTGAAGAAATACTACCAGTAACATCTTTATTAATGACATGATTTAAGTTAATAGACAGTCACTGTAACACAAGAATATACAGCATGCAATACAACTGATTAGTCTTCACCTGGATAATGATAAATTTTTCAACTTCAATAATAAATTTAGTTTAATCCTTTATCCAAGTGTGTGCAAACAAAGTTTGCACCTGAAAGTATCTTCAGGACTGGGGTAAAGTGGTAAAAGTGGCACACCGTTTGGCAGCTCCTATAGGAGGAGATGACCTTGCTAATGCTTCTGCCTTGGTATCTCCACTTGGGCCTGGCTCCCACTGAAGAGACCTCAATAAAGATCAAAACTAGTCTGGGTAGTGGCCCTTCCCTTAATGCATAACATTATACATATCCGCAAGGAGATGTGTTTTGCATTATGGAAGATACTGAGATAGGAGTGTTGGTCGCTTTCTCCACCTTTGCAAGGAGTCACCCGGTGTTGTACCACTTTACCCCAGTCCTGAAGATACCTTCAGGCGCAAACTTTGTTTGCGCACACTTGGATAAAGGATTAAACTAAATTTATTATAGTCTGACCAAGTGAAAAATAAACTTTCAACATTTTCAACTTCAACTTTTAATTTGCATGATGTAAACAATGACAAGCATAGGTGGAAATAAACTTAGAGAACTTTGAATTTCTTTGCTGCAACAAAAAACAGACAAATATCATATAATTATTCAAAGTTAGTGAATAACTGATCATTGTTTGAAGAAGAAAAAGAAATGCTAATATATATTCATTTATTATATTCTGAGCAAAACTAATGATTCATAGATTACAAATAATGAAAGTGAAACTGTTATGAACAAATAAAAGTATCATAGAAAAGTTTTTGTTTTATTGAGATCTTTGTAATGATTATATGGCATTTTTTCCAGGTATTACTTGGCTTGTTTCCTTTTTGAAATTTGATGTTTTCCAAATTTCTCATGGAATGATTTCTATTTTTCAGTGGTAGTACATGCATTCATAATCTTACATGTGGTGGTGTTTTGATCACATGACATCACTTCCGGTGATGTTGCATTGTATAATCATATAATCATATGATTATAAAATTCCGGTGATACACCTTTTTTACTATTTGTACATGGAAAAAATATATGACTTCTGCATTAATTCATCCTTGTTATCTCTTCTGTTATCTGGACCTCAATAACGGTCGAAACTGATCTGAGTAGTAGCCCTCCCCATTATGCATGTCCAAAAGGAAGTGTATTTTGCATTATGAGATACTAAGGCAACTGATGTGAAGTCATCAGCAGGTATATACAAGTAGCCTAGTTGTGAAGATATTTCATATGAAAACTTTGCTTGCTTGCACTTGGATAAAGAATAAAACAAGAATACAAATTCTTAGCAAGTTTAATTTAATTTGTAACTAAGTGAAAATCTTTCAACACAGAATAATGCTATCAACCCACTTCTATATCCTAGCTCTCACCAACCTTTCAAACAACTTAATTACAACAAATTGGCCTATACTTAGTAGCCTCAACCTTATCACCACTTTTGTGAAGTGAAATAATTTTATCTTCATTATAATTTTGCAAGGCTTGTCACGGGTAAACCTAGACTGATGCTAACTCCTTGGAATATTCCCTTAACACGTTCATGCTGAGCAGTGTCTGCATATGTGTATAGACACTGGCAGAACTAGCTTTAGCATGTGTATGCTGCTTCCACGTTGAGCAGTCACATTTCCACAAAGCTTATATGGCATGTTAGTTGCAATTTTTTTTTTTTGGTAGAATTTCTCATTTTCCTTTTACCCTCTTTTACCTTGCGGTGGGGTTTATTAATCATCAGACCTCAAACCGTTCACAGGATAAGGTGGTCAGCCCTATGTCCCAGTATATCCTACACACTATATCCACAGCGTTGAGTTCTCAAGGCCAGTTTGCAGGATGAATAACCCCAGGATAAACTGGGGAAAAAAACCTACTGTCCATGTCCAAGACTGACTAACTTGGCTATGGCTGAGGAAGATCCTTTAGCTCCTCATGTCACCGATGGAAATCGAACCTAGGACACTCCTTCCCCAGGTTGCGAAGTGCACAGCCACTAGGCTAACCGCATGGAAGAATTTTATTGGTAGAATTTTATTTCTAAAATTAGCATTTGTGAAGTATCTTGATTTGCGAATATCTGTATAATTCAAACTAATTTCTAGTTATATATACAGTATATTCTCATGCTTATCTTTTTGCTTTAAATAAATTGTGTGCTTTCTGTATCCAATGAAAGCATTATAAACAGCTGTTATATGTATTTTCTGGAACTAAAAATTTGAAAGAGGATGTTAGGCCAAATGTGTTTAGTTAGCTGCTATGTTTAGTGATACAATAAATCTATTTTGCTTACATGCAAGCAGCATAGTCTGTGGGGAGAGAAGATGTTTTGATTATGAAGCGTTATTCCAGTTGTCTCTAATTACACTTATTGTTGCTAAATATAGGACCTAGACTGCAAATGTCTCTGAACTGTATTTAATGATAAACAAAGCTACTTTTTCTTGGTTATGCAGTATAGCATTCATTGAGGATGGAATGTTTTTCATGATTTTTTTTTTTTTAATAAAAAAGTTCACTCACCTCTTATTTCCTCTGTACTCTTGGTCCCATTACTCATTACACTTCGTCATCGCACAGCTCTGCCAGCATACCATTCATAATTCTTGTTTGCCATTTCAACTCATCATTGTCACACCTTGACAAACACACCAACAATCTTTCCTAGCACATTGTTATCTCTCACTCCTCAATAAATTCCTGATATTCATCCTTACATTCTCCTTATGTCCAACCAAATCATCTGTGTCTGACCACTAACTCCCTCCCTTGTTCATTTACGTCTCATATCCAAGGCATCAATTATCTTGCTCATTCTCTTTCTCTCTCTCTCCCCTGGAAAACACAGTGTATGGACTCCATTCACTACACGTTAATAATGGAATCTAGACACTGCTATTTTCGAGTCAATCATCATCACCTCTTTTTCTCTACTTTCCTTCATTCTATCCATTTGCACTCTTTCGTTACTTTCTATCAAGCCTCTGATTACACTCTGCACACATTCCTCATTTTTTTTCTCATTCTGATAAACTCATTTTTCAAATCTTGCATCCCAGCAATATCACTTCCTATCACTCCTGCAGTTTCATTTCCCTCTTGTTTTGATGTTTTTTTTTTTGTTGTTTTCTTATTCCTACTTTCTTTTGCTTCCATAATCTCATTAAATAAGATTCTATTAATAAGTAGTCAATGTCGCCAATTACTATATATAATAGCACTTATCTTTTCCAGAGTTGTTTCCCAATAGCCTTATACTTAGCAGCCCTTATAGCAAAACAAATCTCAGAATAAAATTGTGATAACTAGCTTAGAATTGTGGCAGGGCTGTTCAGCTTTTAATGTTGGGCAAGTCTGTAATTTATCTGGCATGTTAACATGCAAGATAAATTACAAACTTTTTGATAACCTTATGGGGAAAGTCAAGGAATCTCACAACTAACATCACCAGAGTAAACAAATGGTATATGGATATGCAAGTCAGTGGTGTATCAGAAGCAAGTCCACAAGCATTTAAATTGCTGAGGAGGATGAAAGAATTTATACAAAATAGGACAATGTGCAATTTATCAGTGTGATTTTGTCAAAATTTTCTATCATTGAATTTTTCTATTTACTAACTGATGGTATATTAGTAGATAACAGCACAATAATTATCAAATAGTTGAATCTATCCTAGATAATATACATACAAGTTATATATAGTAATCTACCATATATCGACCACATCAGAAGGCAATTTGCTGCTCTGATAATTGAAGTACAATTAAGTGGTGCTGCACCTGAGGTAAGTTGACATGTAAGGGCCTGTTTATTGAAGAATTATCATTTAGAAGGTCAGATAAAGAGTACATTACAGTATAAGTTTAAAAAAAAATTTAAAAATTAATTATCTTGAAGTTTACCTGAATTATGTCTCGACGAATAGTTCTCAAAGGATTTCCATCAATACCCAAAGACTTCAAGTGAGATAATGTACCTAATGTATATGGCAAGCTAGAAATCCAAAAGAAAAAAAAAAAACACTTTTAATAGTGAAAATAGTGTTCCTAGAAACTTTAAACAACAAAATAATTCTACTTTTTTATTTTAATTCAGAATTATCAATGACATTTTCTGGTATGTTGCCTCAAAGAGTTAGCAGATACTATGTGATCCAATACAATTAGCATTTCAATCACGTGAGCAATTTTTATGAATTATATGAAAATATATATAATATAAAACATATAAAATGAAATAAATCTGCAAACACCTTTTATTTCCAACAGGAATAGACAGGACTCCTTTAGTCCTAATTAACTTTCTGAAGATAGATGGACAGCCAGTCTTCAGTTTTCACTGACAGTGAGATAAAGCTATCAATGAATCAAGGCTTTTCAGGAGGGGGAGAGAATATGGCAGACGATTGCCATAATTTTCGTGATCTTAAACTCTATGAAATATAATCATTTTAATTGGTATTTTCTATTTCTACCAAAGCAAAACTGGCAACATCAAAGAACAATAATAATACAGAGCTATATAAATATGCAGATGCAGGCACTACATAATAAGAAAGTCTGATACAAGAAACAGGAAGTGTGAAGCTTACAGTACTAAAGGAAGCCCACCTAGCAGGTATCACTATAAACTATTGGCTATATCATATGGTCTTGACCTGGGAGATGATTAAATGTGTGGAATTTTCAATTATGATGATATATGATATATGGAATTACAGGGCTGGTAAGTAACTCTCATGCTGCCTATTAGTAAACAGTATGTACATGGAAGCAAAACATGTGACCTAAAAGATGCCATCTCATAAAATAAATATTAAATAGAAATGTGTACTTCACATTTATGTATTAGTTAAAGATTTGTTTTTGCTTCCAGTTAGTCAGAGAAAAAGAAAAAGTTGCATTTTCACCTGGCCATGCAGTATAACAAGATATATTGTGCAGACAGCACCAAAGCACAAAAGATGTACCATAAAACATTCTGTAGTTGCATGTGCACTCTCAGTCAAGAGGTTGCACTTAGAGTAGAAATAGATGTGCACCATGGTCAACTGTGAAAGATATTATCATTAGTAAAGACTTGCAAAAGTATGCAGAATACAACACCCTGTAAAAGTGACTGAGCTAAGGAAAGAAATTTTACTACTTCTTGAAATAAAACTGCTGAAATGGTTGCATATAGACATGAAATAGATAAAGATGTGTAGACAGAAATCATTTGTGAGAATAGAATAAAACATTCACATCATGCATGACACATTCAGTAAAGAGATTGTACACCTCCAAATCAAAAAATTAGAATAATCAAAGAAAATGTGTTGAATGATTCGCAATTCTAATTTATTGCATAGAAAATAAAAATAATTACTACCAAATATGAATTAGCATAATCTAAATCTACGTACTTTGTAGATTATATAACCATGTAAACACATAAAAATTTATATAAATTATAAGAAAACTGTTATTTGAAAACATTCACAAAATTAGAATAATTTTTAATGTGGTTCAAAATATTAGAATATTTCAAATTTTGTCCTATTGATTTTGAGGAAAGCATAGAAATAGCATGTATTTCAGTAGCTGCAGGACTGACTGACTCATGTGAGGAATCATTTGTGCGTGGATTTCAATTAATCATTTGCTAAACATGGGTTGACCGAGTGACGTATCAGAAACTAAGAAGTTTTGTATGGTGTCTCTACACAAAGAAGGCTAAACTCAATAGTTTATAGCTAAAGAATTGAAATGTTCTCAAGTGTGAGTAGAGTATTGAGACAGAAAAACTCTGGTTATTCTAATAACTGGAGTTCTCAAAATAATCACTGTAGTAGGGGGTTGAAAGATAATAACTATACCAAGAGATGAGAGGAGATTGAAGAATATCAGGAAGAAAAACTGCTTCTGAAGTGTAAGGAATTTTCACAGGAGATAGGTGTGAATGTGTCTAAATCTACAATCTTGAGATGACTTCACAAATTGGGTTTTAAATCGCGTGCACCTAAGAAGCCCCTTATGACTTCCAAGCAAAAGGCAGCTAGAGTGCGATAGTGTAAGCAAAGACTGTTGTAGAGTCAAGAAAACTGGAAAAGGGTACTTTTTAGTGATGAAAGTATGTTTTGTATGTCTCATAGTTATCAATGGGATACATGTTTGGCATCTTAAGCAAGAAGCATTTGATAAAGAATGCATGAAACGTTTGGTGAAATTTGCAACCTCTGGCATGGTATGGGCTTTAAATTCCAAGAAATTCTTGAGCACTTTATGCTTCGAGTGTATTTCAGGACAGAAGAGAGCAGTAAGCAAGTGATGAATTGCCCATGAACACAGAAGGCTACAGCGGTTGGAGAGAGAGAGAGAGATTGTTGTTCTATGGGCAAGCACATAACGTTGATCATATTTCTTTGTCATCAGCTGGACCTTCCATTCAATCTCAGCCTCTTATTCAATGGCACAATGATGACAAATGGAATGACTTCCAGGATTTTCATTTCTATGCTTCTTATTTATGTCTGTTGCTGTTTGTAGTCTCTGTATTCAAACAATGCACGAACATGGGGCCAAGCATTTCCCACTCTGCCCAAAATGCTGACCCCCCCCCCTCTTTCAAGTTTCTGGCTCTCTATAAGTGTGCCAAAGCAGTTCAAGATAAAAATTTAGTATATTCAATGGCTCAATTCAAATATTCTAACTTCTTACTCAGTCTATAGTACAGCCCAAAATAACTAAAACAAATCATCAACAACTCCGAAGCAAAATTCATAGCAGCCATATGCAAAAAAAAGCTTGCCTCATGCTCAAATAGCAGTCAGGCCCTAATGCTGTCAGGCACAATTTCTAGGGAGATTTTTCATGTGATAGAATGAGGAAACACAATAAGGTAAAAAGGTCATTCCTGGAAGTTGCAAATAGAAGTGGGTGAGAAGTAGCCTTTTTTTTTCTGCATGGTGGGTGACAGGTGCTTGAGATGATGGTTAAAATGCAGACAGCAAATGGTTATAAGAAGTGGTATAATAAATTTGTCTATGATAAACCTCATACAATGAATCTTATCATTTCATGGAGATCCTGAATAATAATAACAACAATAACAAAACTGCTAATTCAATAAATCTAAAACAAGAAAATGAGAAAAAAAATGAAATAAATTAATGGCTATATAATTTTTTTTTCATTAGCATTAGCAGAGCTAATCTCAGGGGGTATGGTGACTTAAACAGAATGGGAGAGGAAAGATTAGCAAAACAAGTGTTCTCTGCCAGGTTGGCAGGAAAACGACCCACAGGAAGACCAAGATATAGGTGGATTGATACAGTAAAAAGTGCCTTAGAAGACAGAAATATAAGATCTGATAATATTGGAATCTTGACAGGTAACAGACTGATTTGGAGGAAAATTGTAGATAGGAAGTTAGTAATGATGTAAATTTTTCATGTAGTACTATCATCTCCTGTACACCCCTTGAGGGTATATACCAGGATTTTGATGATGGTTTTTTTTCATTTAAAATCTAAAATTATAAAAAAGATTATAAAATTTAATGCATGTTTAAATATTTAAAAACTTAAAATTACTTAAAGCAAATTTAAAAAAAACATTAAAGTTTTTTTAAACAATTTAATGCGGGTACTTACGTGGACAAATTGTTATTGCTAAGCTCGAGCCGTTCCAGTCCTTGTATCCATATTATATTATCTGGAATAGAACTGATCTTGTTATCTCTAAGATCTAGTAATTTGACAGGTGACAATGATTCTATTAACTCAGAAGAGATTTCTATAATGTTGTTGTTGCCAGCATGAAGCTCCTAATAATAAAAAAGCACATAATCTCATTAAAAATTACATGAAGACACTTTTTTTTTTTTTTAAAAGTTTATCAGAAATACACAAATATTTTTACATTTCATTATTTAATACTTCATATCCCCACAGTTACAGCATTCAATTACATTATTAGTATTCATTTAGTCAGCAATTGTGTTGTGCCAAATACACTTTTTTTTTTTACATATTCAACATGTGGAATTTTTCCTGGTGGAAATACAAGATGAGTCAAAATGATGTAAATGATTTCTGCCTATTTTTATGAAGAAATGATTCATTATCTCATCTGTTCACTGGGTATCCACAGATGCCATATGGTCACTCCGATGTTTGGTGATGTGCTACACCAGACTTCGCCACGTAGTCCTGTTGTATGATTTTCTGGAGGCTTCAACTCTCTGAAGATCAGTGACTCTGTACACACCATCCATCCATCTCATTGACAGTCTCTCCCTTCTCTTTTTTTCAGGAACATTATCTTCTATTACTGTTCTCAGAAGCTCCTTCCATCCTTTCAATGTGTCTAAAATATTTTAACTTTCTTCTGTCAAGAGTCTTAAAGTTCTACTGATCTTTTCTAACACCCATTCATTTGTATGCCCTTTGTTCAAATGGAGATAGATCCATCCTTCCAGATTTTAGACAAGTATCTGACTGTTGTTTTAACCATTCCTAATCTTCTTCTGAACAGCAATTTGTCCCATTAATAATGGATCCCAGGTACTCAAACCTGCTGACTTCCTCAATTCTTTCTCCATTAAGGTACACTTGATTCTCAAGAGCTTCCATTTTGTATTTCCATTGAGAACCATAATATTTGTTTTGCTTGAATTGAGTTGAAGTCCTCTGTTATTACTGATCTTGTTAACTTTATCAAGAGTTTGTCCTAGTTCTTCCTTATCATTACAGATGAGTACAGTATCATCAGCATACCTCACATTACTGATCAATCTACCACCTATTCTAATTCCTGTCTTGAGCTCATCCAATGCTTCATGCATGATGTCCTCAGCATATATGCTAAACAAGTGAGAAGAAAGTAAACATCTTTGTGACTCCCTTTCCAACCTGAGCCAATCAGTTAATCCAACACCTGTTCTTACCATGGGCTTCTTGCTCCCTGTACAAGTTGGCTATCAACCAGATAGTGTGTTGAGGAAACTCATTCTTTTCATTAATTTCCACAGTTTCACATGCTGAACACAGTCAAAAGCTTTAAAGTAGTCTAAGAAATGCATTACCAGAGGGAGTCTAAATTCTTTATATTTTTCTGTGATCTGTCTAAGGTAAAGGCTCTGATCTCTGGTGCCCTTTCTTTTCCTAAAAACCTGCTTGTTCTTCGGGCATCTCTACCTCAACTTTGGCCTCAATCCTATTTAGCATAATTTTCAATAAAATTTTGCTTGCATGAGATATTAAGCTAATAGTTCTATAGTTCTTGCAAGCCTTCATATCTCCCGTCTTATGTAGTGGTATGAAAATGGACTTCTTTCAGTCTCTAGGTCATGATCCTGTCTCCCATATCCTTGTAATCAATCTATGAAACACTCTTATCCATCCATCCCCTGTGGCCTTAATTAACTCTGCTGGGATTCCATCTTATTGCTGGTAAGCTGCTTAACTGCTCTTTCAACTTCATGCCTTAGTGGAGGAGGTTCCAAATCAGAATTTTCCTGGTGGGAAGGCTCCTCCAAAGAAATGATTAGTGATAGGAAAATGCAACATGCAGTAATTGAAAAAGAAACTCAAAGAGTTTCAGATTATGCATGCGTTTTAGTAGATAGGAAGTTGAAGTTTAAGGGTCATATAGCAAAGATTGCAAATACAACTCACAAATAATTGCAATGCTGAAACAAACTTTGATATGTAGAGATAAGGATGTCATTTTGCCTCTATACAACGCCTTGAAAAGACTTCACTTGGACTATTACACTCAGGTCTGGTCTCCTTGTTTCCAAAGTAACTCTGATACAGAATTCTCTCATAGAGTGGTGCATGATTAGAAGGGATTACCATTGGATGTTGTGTGTGCAAGTAGTGTGAATGAATTCAAGAATAAGTATGACAACTGGCGCATGTAGTATGTAGCTTTCCTTGGTATCCCTGACTCCCTGGAGGTTTCTCTTAATAATAATAATATACATACCACCAGCAATAGTAGTAGCAGCAGTAGTAATAATTTATTATTATTAAATAAACTGACAAACAGCGATAAAATTAGGTGTTAATAAATTGCTAATGATAAGTTTAGTTATAAAGAACACTTATAGTGTGGACTAAGACAAAAATAATCTTATCATATGCACAAGGAGTGAAGTGTATATAACCAAGAATGACACTCATTCTAAATAAGTAATATTAAGGATCAAGTACAGGAATGATATTCTATAGATGATATTAGTTAAAGTAATGTGATCTGGATGTTAATTTGTGGTAATTCACAAAGCTAGATTTAGCTTTTGTGAAAACAGTAGAATTATTATTTATTTACTGTGTTTGTATTTTGTTGTATATATAAATATTTTTGCTTTTAGGCTGCTAGACAACTGATCCTGTGTAGACTTTCGGTTCTAGGGATGTGTTGTGCTAATTGTGTTAGTTCAATTTTTATAGTTCGTTTTAGTGTTTGATAATTATTTTGGTGTTTTAAGTTGTGTGGAAGATTGTTAAGTGTTGTTAAGATTGTTAAGATCCTTGAGTGTTGCTGCTAATTTTTTGGCTAAGTAATAAGTCGAGCTATCAATCCCTTCAACTATAGGCCTTAGCAGTGTGTTTTCTTTATGAATTTTCGGTAGCCCATAAATTCTCGTTGGACAAGCATAGTATGGAAATAGTTTTTTGATCGTATCTTTGGGCCATGTGGTAATTGACTTAAGTAGATTCTCTGTTTTCTTTTTTATTCTATTAGTTGGGTTGTAGTTAACTAATTGGTATGTGTTATTGTCCGAGACCAGCAGATTCATTTTTTTCCACATAAGTGGTTCAGTTTAAGATAACGGTGGCACTTCCTTTATCTGCTCTGGTTATTAAGATGTTCGGATTTGACTTTAGTGATTTTATCGCTGTTAATTCGTGTTGAGTTAGGTTGCTTGTTATTATTTCGTTATGATTTAAAATGCTGGCGGTTTCTAAACGTATTTTTTCTGCCATGTTATTTCGGATGAATCTTAGGCCTCTTTCAATATTACAAATAAATTCAAGTTTGTTTATCGATTTGGGTGCTATGGCAAAATTTAAACCTTTGTTAAGTATCGAGATTTTGTCTTTGTTTAAAGCATGCTTGGATAGGTTAACTATATTACTGTTACCTGTAGGCGATTGGTGGCTCCTGTTGTTTCTTGCTTCTGGTTGGTTGTCATTGTTCATTATGGAGAAATTTGAATATGGCGGTTGGTTCTTTCGATCTTTTAATCTTTGGAATTTGGAAATTAGATTTTCTTTCTTCGTTTGAAGGAAGTAGTTCACCGTGCTGTCAGTAATCTTTTCCAGGATCATCCAGATATCTGCGTTTACGTAGCTTGAAAGTTCCGTTTTTTCCTTTTGTAGTGGCTAAATTCTTTCTGGAAGCTTGGATTTGTTCTCAGAGAAGTGTTTCTCCATGCAGAAGTATATTCATTGCGCTTTTGCTGAGGTGAATTTTCTTTTTAACCTGATGCAATTCGGAATGATATTGCTTTCCTACATCGTTTTAAAAAAGCCAGTCGATTGTATCAAATTAGAAACCTGATTCTTCAGTTTGCCATATTGATTGCATTGTTTGTGGGTCGAAACTCCATGAATTATCATACTCCTTTCTTTTAGTGTTACACTGTGATCAGCATTCATTTTTGAAATTATGGATTCTACAACTGTGTTAAAATAACTCTTTTTATTATCCCAACGTTTCAATCTTCATATCAAGATCATCATCTGGAGCATACATAAATATACAAGACAAGCTGCATTACATTTCAAACCGTAAGCTAGAGAAACAATGATTTCATCACATGCTACTCACTGGCATGACCTCTAATGAAAAAATAAATAAATAAATAAAATAAAATAAAAATCACATCAAGCTAGATTTAATTTATGATTACATAAATAAACATTCTTGCTTACAGATGGTTTTCCTTCCAGTAACAGTGATTTTCCTATTTCTATTATTACATTTGTCATTTTTGATTAAAAAATAAATAAATAAAATTATTTATGAATTACAACATGAATAAACATTCTTCCTTATAGATTTTTTCTTTAACAGTGATGTCCTATTTTTTAGTATTAAAGTTGTTATTTTAGATTTAGGATCCAAGATTTTCTACGGTCAGTCCTGTTTATAGTTGTTCTTAGAGAGGAAGGATTCGTAGGACGAATATATGCCTTCCATATGTATGGGAATTTTAGACCATCATTATTGTTTAGATTGGAGTGGTTGATAATAATCTCACAAACTTCCTTAAATTTGCATTCATACCATGTTTTGGTGTGTTGTAGACAACTAGTGCTTTTCCAGTCAGTTCTATGTAAGGTGTTCAGGGCATGATCAGAAATGCCAGCTTCACCATAATTATCATATTTGATGTGTCGTTTATGTTCTTTTTGTCTGATCGGAATTGTGTGTCCTGTTCCTCCTATGTATGTTATGTCAGTTGCAGTAAATACGGTATACTCCAGGATGGGCCAGAGGAGGGAGTGGGTCTTTCAATGAGTTGAGTAAGCTTTTTAATTTTGCAGGAGGTTTAAACGTGACTTTGAGGTGTATTTTTGTAGTACTCTGTTTATTTTGTCTGATGTCCCTTTAATGAAGGGAATGGTTATAGTTTTACTGTAGTCTGGTTTGTCTTTGTTTTTTATACTGGCTAATATATACACATAAACTCCTACCACCAAACAACACAAAAAATAGGTGTCATCAATACTCTAAAAAACAGGGCTCTGAAGATCTGTTCCAGTGAACAGGCACTGAAAAACGAATTTAAAGTGATCAGCAACACTTTTCAAAAAAAATGGATATAGCCAAAGCACTATTAATAAAATTCTCTACAAGATCTTAATAAAAAACAAAGACAAACCTGGCTACAGTAAAACTATAACCATTCCCTACATTAAAGGGACATCAGACAAAATAAACAGAGTACTACAAAGATGAAATCTCGATACTTAACAAAGGTTTAAATTTTTCCATAGCACCCAAATCGATAAACAAACTTGAATTTATTTGTAATATTGAAAGAGGCCTAAGATTCATCCAAAATAACATGGCAGAAAAAATACGTTTAGAAACCGCCAACATTTTAAATCATAACAAAATAATAACAAGCAACCTAACTCAACACAAATTAACAGCAATAAAATCACTAAAGTCAAATCCAAACATCTTAATAACCAGAGCAGATAAAGGAAGTGCCACCGTTATCTTAAACCAACCCACTTATGTGGAAAAAATGAATCTGCTGGTCTCGGACAATAACACATACCAATTAGTTAACTATAACCCAACTAATAGAATAAAAAAAAAGAAAACAGAGAATCTACTGTCAATTACCACATGGCCCGAAGATACAGTAAAAAAACTATTTCCACACTATGCTCGTCCAACGAGAATTTATGGGGTACCGAAAATTCACAAAGAAAACACACCGCTAAGGCCTATAGTCGAAGGGATTGATAGCTTGACTTATTACTTAGCCAAAAAATTAGCAGCAACACTCAAGGAGCTGGTAGGTCATTCCTACTCCAATATCAAAAACACACAACACTTCATAAGCATCGTCAAAGACATTACATTAGAAAAAGATGATCTATTAATCAGTTTTGATGTCTCTGCCCTCTTTATGAATGTCCCAATCAATGACACCATTCTTCTTTTACAGAAGAAATTTCCTCCAGATATCACGGCGCTCTTTGCGCATGTATTACGTTCTGGTTATTTTGTATGGCAAAACGCTTTCTACCTACAAAAAGAAGGCACAGCCATGAGCTCGCCATTATCCCCCCCCCCCCCCGATTGCTAACTTTTATATGGAACATTTTGAACAAGTTGCTTTAGGTTCCTCCCCTTTAAAACCCAAAGTCTGGCTTAGATATGTTGATGATGTTTTCGCGATCTGGTCTCATGGCCGCCAGACACTAGACACATTCCTTAGTCACCTAAACAAGCAACACAAACGCATGCAGTTCACAACTGAGATTGAAAAACATAACACACTGCTGTTTCTAGATATACTTGTCACACCTCTTCCCTTGGGCAATCTTTCCTTCACTGTTTACCAGAAACTGACACATACTGACCAATATATACACATAAACTCCTACCACCACCCAACACAGAAACTAGGTGTCATCAATACCCATACCCTAAAAAACAGGGCTCTGAAGATCTGCTCCAGTGAACAGGCACTTTAATTTGTTTGTTTTAATTTGTTCACTGCTCCAGTGAACAAATTAAAAGCGATCAGCAATACTTTTCAAAAAAATGGATACAGCCAAAACACTATTAAGAAAATTCTCTACAAGATCTCAATAAAAAAACAAAGACAAACCAGACTACAGTAAAACTATAACCATTCCCTTCATTAAAGGGGCATCAGACAAAATAAACAGAGTACTACAAAAATACAACCTCAAAGCCACCTTTAAACCTCCTTCAAAATTAAAAAGCTTACTCAACTCATCCAAAGACCCACTCCCTCTGCCAGCCCACCCTGAAGTATACCGTATTTACTGCACCTGCAACATACCATACATAGGAGGAACAGGACGCACAATTCTGATCAGACAAAAAGAACATAAACGACACATCAAATATGATAATTATGGTGAAGCTGGCCTTTCTGATCATGCCCTGAACACCTTACATAGAATTGACTGGAAAAGCACTAGTTGTCTACATCACACCAAAACATGGTATGAATGCAAATTTAAGGAAGCTTATGAGATTATTATCTCATAAGCTTCCTTAAACCATCCCAATCTAAACAATAATGATGGTCTAAAAATCCCATATATATGAAGGTATATATTCCTCCCACGAATCCTTCCTCTCTAAGAACAACTATAAACAGGACTGACTGTAGAAAATCCAGGATCCTAAATCTAAAATAACAACTTTAATACTAAAAAATAGGACATCACTGTTAAAGAAAAAAATCTATAAGAAGAATGTTTATTCATGTTGTAATTCATAAATAATTTTATTTTATTTTATGTTTTATTTTTTTAATCAAAAATAACAAATGTAATAATAGAAATAGGAAATCACTGTTACTGGAAGGAAAACCATCTGTAAGCAAGAATGTTTATTCATGTAATCATAAATTAAATCTAGCTTGATGTGATTTTTATTTTATTTTATTTATTTTATTTTTTTCATTAGAGGTCATGTCAGTGAGTAGCATGTGATCAAATCATTGTTTCTCTAGCTTACGGTTTGAAATATAACACAGCTTGTCTTGTATATTTATGTATGCTCCAGATGATGATCTTGATATGAAGATTGAAAAGTTGGGATAATAAAAAGAGTTATTTTAACACAGTTGTAGAATCCGTAATTTCAAAAATGAAGAAATATAGCATTAAAGGTAAGGCAATGAAGTGGCTGAATTTTTATCAATGATACTGTTCATCTAACTAAAGTTCAATGATAGAAGAGCAAGGGATATTGTTTCAGATAAGACTTTAATGGGATATTTTGTTGGCCTGAGAAATGACAATTAAGAGCTGAAAATATAAAGGCCTTCACCAGAGGCACAAAAATCAAAGGTAATCTACTATTTGCGTAAGGATAAACTCAAAATTGTAGATGATGAAAAGAACCTACAAATAATAGTGCAGTTGATTATGAATTTTTTAAATAATATAGCAAATTGGCCAGAATGCAACAATGCAACTCTATTATCATTTCAAATAAATTAGTGAGCAGAAAGATGTAATTATTCTCCTATACAAAACAATGGTTAGGATTAATTTTCAGTGATGTGCTACAGTACGGATGGCCTATGCTCAGAAAGGATATCAATATGATGGAGAAAGTACCGAACAGAGTGACCATATTAATATTTGAAATGAGTAGTCATGCTTATGAAGAAAGACTTGAATTTTGTGGGTTACAAACTTCAGACAGAAAATGAATAAGAGGTCTGATTGAAATCTATAAAGCTGTTAAGGAAAGAAACTAGTTGAATTATAAGGATAGTTTTATTCGTATATTGACATATAACAGGATATAGTGTTGCTCTATGACAGACTTAAATTATTATTTTAGTGAAAGAATAGTCAACCACAAGAATAAACTTCTGAAAAGCATTATAGAAGCAGATACTTGAAACAGATTTAATGAGGACTAAAACAAGTATTTTGGAAAACATTAATTTGGTGAACTGATACTCCTTGTACTTTTAGGTACAATTGTTTTATGGAAAATGGTTATTTTATTTACTTAGGTACAATACTTTTATTTTCAATTATTTATTTATTTAATATTATTATTATTTTAATAGTTGTAATATGCATAAGTAGTATTCCCTGGGATGATGCTCACACACCAAAAAACTCTACAAGAATGTTTAATGTTATCCGAAGACGACAATCAAATTACAGGATATCAGCTTACAAGTTATGGAAAAGTGCAAGAGAAATGGCAGTCACTAATCAGCTTGTTCATTTTAAGTCTACCATTATTGGTGGAATCTCAAGGGAATGGAAAGAGGACAAGATAAGGAGACTCTGTGTGTGTGTGTGTGTGTGTGTGTGTGTGTGTGTGTGTGTGTGTGTGTGTGTGTGTGTGTGTGTGTGTGTGTGTGTGTGTGTGTGTGTGTGTGTGTGTGTGTGTGTGTGTGTGTGTGTGTGTGTGTGAGAGAGAGAGAGAGAGAGAGAGGGGTCCAAAATTAAAGACCAATTAGTATCTTAGGAATAGTGGTTAAGGTAGAAGAGTTGGTGATTAAGGTATTGGAAAAGTCAAAGTAAAGACCAAACCCCCCCTGCCTCATTTTATCCTGGTTGATGGATAAGATAAGGGATCCCCAAAGTGCACTTCAAGCTGAAGAGATTACAAGCTAAATTATATTAATGAGAATGCACTTCAAGAAAGTGATTTTGTGACATTTCCCTTGAAAGTCAAGGGAAATGTCACAAAAGTGGACAAAAATAGCTCAATATATATAGGCTGTTCAATAAGTTATAAGACTATATTTATACAGAAAACAGAATACCTTTAATCGTCATCATTTACATGGTCTTTTTCGAAGTAACTACCGTGAAATGCGATGCATTTGTCCCAAAGTTGCGTCCACTTCTTAAATACATGTGAAAGTCCGTTTTTTGAGAGTTCTTTCAAAACCGCCTCCACAGCTTTTACACATGCTTTGTTGCTTTCGAAATGGCGGCCTCTTAGTGGTTTCTTGAGCTGAGGAAACAGCCACAAATCGCACGGTGCGAGATCAGGACTGTATGGAGGGTGTGGTAGGATATCTATGTTGTTCTTCTGCAAAACATCCCCTACACCACCAGCAATATGTGGCCTTGCATTATCGTGGTGCAATAAGAAGCCATTCTTCAGCAAAGGACGCTTCCTTTTGACGTGCTGTACCATTGTCAGTAAAACATCTGCATCGTATGAGCCATTTACAGTATTCCTGGGTTCTACAGCGTGTTGGTAAACAATGCCTTCGTAGTCAAAAACATTATGGTCATAACTTTACCAGCCGATTTTACAGTTTTTGCTTTCTTGGGGGTAGGCGAGGACGGATGCTTCCATTCACTGATTTGTTGTTTCATTGTAGGGTCATAGTGATACAACCAAGCTTAATCTGCTGTAATGATGCATTTTAAGAAGTTGTCGCCTTCTTGTTCCAGTCTTTCTTTCCATTCTGTGCACACATCCACTCGATGCTGCATTTGCTCCGGTGTCAAGAGTTTGGGAATCCATCTTGTTCTTGTTCCAGTCTTTCTTTCCATTCTGTGCACACATCCACTCGATGCTGCATTTGCTCCAGTGTCAAGAGTTTGGGAATCCATCGGGCGCAAACACATTTCAGTCCCAAATGTTCAGCCATGATTGGGTGAACACTTCCCACAGAAATATTCAGGACAACGTGCAGCTGGCGTACTGTAATTCTGCGATCCTCCTTGATGATAATCGCTGCTGTGTTGATCATTGTCTCTGTGATGGACGTTGAAGGTCTTCCCTCACGTTCAAGATCTTCCACATTTTGCCTTCCTTCCTTAAAAGTTTCATGCCAGCGAAAAACACTTGCCCTCGACATTGCTTGAAAGCTTCGCGTATCATGTTAAAAGTGTCCGATGCCAATTTTTGCAAACGCACACAAAATTTAATCGCATAACGCTGTTCCAAGGACGCTTCGTAGGCACACCGAAACAAGCTTGCGTTTAGTCACGTGACACTCTGGCACACCAACCCGTATACGCCATCTATCAACCTCTTTTGTTAATACAGACAGCAACATTTCTTTATTCCACAGAAATTAATATTGTGATGAGTGGTTTCGCGACAGTAAAATTAGTCTTATTATTTATTGAACAGCCCTCGTATATCACTTGGATGTTAAGAAACACACTCTCCCAAGCAGAGATAAGGAATATTATTATTATTATTACTTTTTATATCGATTTGATACAACATCTAAACTACTGCACATAACATTTAGTCACCTGAGGTTCTTGGAGATGTGGAATCAGTGGTGAAGATTCAAAGAAAGAGCACTCACAAAGCAATGAACAAAATGGCAACTGGTTTATTTGTGCTTCTTATGAGGACAGACTGACAGTTTGTGAATTACAGAGTTTAGCTGATAGAAAGGATAGGAAATATTAGTAACAGATCGATCACTAGTTTACTAAAAGGATTTTATAGATGCTGAAGAAATTTTTCAGTAATGACTTGATGGGATAGAACAAGGGGGGGGGAATGGTCACCCATGATGGATGCATAAGGTATAGTTAGCAAGCAAGTGAGGACTTATATATATATATATATATATATACATATGAAAAAGCTTTAATGACTGATCTCTCAGTATCAGTCATTAAAGCTTTTTCATAATATTCCAAACGAGTAAAAATGAATTCTGAAAATATATACATATAAATATATATATATATATATATATTTTTTTTTTTTTTTTTTTTTCATGGAGAGAAGAGAATAAGTGAAATGGATTGCCAGCAGCAGCCATGAGTACTTTGTTCATGAACAAGTTTAAGGATAGGCATGACTGGCATTGTGATTAGCGGGGTCTCTCAAGATGAGTCTTTAGACTCCATGATTGCCAGTATAATAATATTATTATTACTACTGTTTGTATAACACGATCAAACATTTTGCTCAAGAATTCTGTTTGTGTTCTAATGCCAATGCTTAGTGCATTGGATTGATATTAATATCAAATATTTACACTGCTAACAGCTTCAAAAATAAATAAAATAAAATAAGTATTTCAATTTTTAAATATAATTAAAGAAATTAATTTTATTTAATCAAACAAATTAATTTGTTACATTAACTAGTAATAATGATTTTAAAAAAAAGAAGTTAAAATTGAAATAGATTATCAATTTTAATAGTCAAAAACACCAGTTTCCTATGAAACCATTCATGACATTAGTGCTTATTTGACAATAGCACAGTAAAATCAATGGATTGCACAATGAAGGTGAGGGAGAAAGAATATCAAATAAAGTACAATATTAAGAAAATGTGTAAAGGAGCTGATTATTGAACCTTCCCAATTTTTTTTTTCATGTCTTTGTAAACTATTGAAGGTGAGATATATTTTTAACTCACCACTCAAAGGTTAAATTATGTTCTCTCTTCCATTCAGTGTAATTCATAAATGGTACTTTAAGTTTCCAGAGGATTACCATCTTTGGCATGACTACAATGTCCCAAATCAGGCCCAGCAGAAAAGGCAATACAGGAATGCACTGCAGGACAGGTTAGACACATTACCCACAAGAGGCTTAATGTTACAGCTTTATCATAATATGTATTAATAATGATATCGACCAGTTCAGTTCACTACACATCAAGTGCTGTGGAATGTTTCCCAAATTTTCACACTGATATTATCTAGAGACAGAGAGAGAGAGAGAGAGATTTAAGTCCACTGGACCTTTACTCAACTGCAGAATCTAAACAAGAACATTAGCACTGATCCTCCGTAACTTTGATTTATTTGGCCTTTCTTAACTTCAGTTTAAGTTATTTAGCAATGATAGAGCTTTTACAAAGTCAAAACTTCATGCACAAGCCTTACAATTCTAACATGCATAGAGACTGTTTGAATACCACTAATCCTTCTTTGTTATAGTCATGTACATTCTTTAGTGATTTTCCTATTCATATTAAAGTCAGTCCTATAATATTAGTTGTGTTGAACATACAAAAATAATATTTTATATACAATCTCATCTACATAATATATATTTTTTATAAACAAACCTATCTATATAATATACAGCTTGCAATCCATACAGCACCTTATACTTTGCCAAATTAAACTGGTACCCATTATCGTTTGCCACATTGTCAGTCTATTCAGATTTCTACTCTGGCTTAACATCATTGATAAACTGAATATTACTCCTAAAATCATTCCTGATATTAATAATGTACAAACAAAACAAGAGATGTCCAATAATTATCCTGTGGCCCAATGGTCAGCTGCATTCTAATATCTCAAATCAGGCCCTTCTTCATATCCTTTATCCATTTCTCCACATTTATGTCCATCATTATTTGCTTCAACTAATGTAATATGTAGGATATGTTTGAATGCCTTTGCAAAGTCTGCCAATATCATGATGTAACTATTTCCCATGAAAGTGAGTATTAGAAGTGTAATAAATAATAAAGTACACAAAACAAGCTTTGCTGGTAGAACACTGAAACAAATAACCGACATTTTGCAGATAAGGAAAGAGAAGGATTCAGAATTAGTGGTAGTTGTGAACATGAATGATGTAGATGGTGAAAAAAGTTGTTGAGAGACTTAAGGAAGTTGTTGTTGGAGGTAAAGGATAATAGTGTTGTTGAAAAAGTTGTTAGTGTGTTGCCCAGATACGATAATAGTGAGCTGAGGAGGAGAGCAAAAAAAATGAATAGCAAGATGATTGAGTTGAATGAGGCCAAGGGGATTCACAGTTTGTGAATCTGTGGAGTGAATTTGAAGGGAAGTTGAAATGGTTTAAAGTTGATGGATTACAATTAAATGAGTTTGGTATTGCGTATTTAGAAAAAGTACTGTTTTCTGAGAAGGCAGAGAAACAAGAAGTTAGTGTAGGTAATGATCAAAGGGTGGTTGTTAAGCAGGATAGCACAGCCAAAGAAGCTGTAAGACAGCAAGGTTGAAAGATGTGATTGTGGCAGGACAAGGCAATGTATTGAATAAAGATGAGGATGAGACAGCTATAAATGCAATCCGAGTCACAATCAGGGACATGGGAGTGGTCAGACTGAAGAGAAGGGCATAGCATAACAGTTAGAGCAGAGAATGTTGGTGCTGGTGGAATGGTCTCAAAAATAGGGGACTGTTATGTTTGTATACAAATGTAAGGAGTATTTGAAATAAGGGAGCTGAGTTTGTTGCAATGATTGAGTCAGGACATCCAAAAATAATCGGTGTAAGTGAAACTTAGTCATCTGAGGATGATGTGTTGTTGGGAGTAGAAATGGAAGGATATATAGTTTTCTGGAAAGATAGGAAGGTGAAAAGAGGGGAAGTACTGTTAATAATTGCAAAGGAATTGTGTCTATAATGTGTCGAAGATGAAATTAACAGACTAGTATATCTGATATGATGATGTTATAGACTAAGGAATGTAGAGAATACTGATTGTGAAATGTTTAGGCAAATGTGGTAGCATGTAAAAAAAAAAATAAGGATTTGATCCTGGTTGGAGATGTTAGTTATAGGAACGTTGATGGTGTATGGGAACAAGAAGAGCGAGGGATAACTATCTTAAGGAACATGTGACAGAAGCAACTTGAGGTTTTAGAATGTAGGATTTGGTGATATCTTCACAAGATGTGGTTGTTAATCAGGCATTAATACAACAACCAGTTGGACAGGGTGATCATGAAGGACTTGTTTGAGAAGTGGTGAAGCAAGAAAAGGTTGCGGTCAAAAAAAAAAAAAAAGGATATATGTGAAACTATAAAGTAGATGATTATCAGAAGCTCTGTATACTCAACCAGTATCAACACACTGGGTAAATGAGCTGAAAAGATGTTGATAGTGTATGGGAATTCATAAGGCAGTATCTGACACAAGCAATGTATAACTGCATATCCAGAGTTAAATGAATAAATAGAGTAGGAGTGAAATGGGTGAACAGCAAAATCAAGCAAGCTGTGTTGGAAAAGAAAATGTTATGGAAGTAGCGATCAGATCCATTAAGAGTATACGGAGGGGGGGGGGAGTCTGGAAAGTTCTGATAAACACCTAGAATAAAAATGATATTAAAGCAACTGATATAACCAAAAGAAAGAACATACGAGGATATAAGAATATAAGAACATAAGTTACCTTCATAACTCTGCTACTAGTATGTTCTTTCTAGTATATCAGTTGCTGTAATATAATTTTTGTTCTAGGTGTTTATCAGAACTTTCCAGACCCCCTTATACGTGCAGGCTCAGAAGGTGATGAGCATGGTAAAGAAAGAAAATGTGTGGTATGAGAGGAGATTGGATGGTCAAACCAAGGATAATTCAAGGGTATTCTTCCACTATATGGAAAGCAAGAGGAAGAATAATTGTGACAATTTGACATTGGTGGAAGTCATGATAGCATAGTGACCATTGCAAAGGATATAATGGAAATATTGAATGAGCACTTCATCAGTGTATATCATACTGGTGTAAATGATGCTATGCAATATGCATGTAGAACAGTGGTTCTCAAACTTTGTGAAGTCGGGGTGCATTTAAAATCCTACAAATAATTGTAGGTGCACTATATACACATTTCTGAGAAATATGTTATAATAATTAAGTCAAATATTACAGATTTGACTATTATGTATATAACTATTTGATTACTATTATGTATATAACTATTACACTTTTTTTATAATGTTAGTCAAGTAGTTTTTATTTTATTGTCCTACATGTTTCACCAATTTTTCTATCGGCATCTTCAGGGAATACAAATTAGTAAGCTATATGGAGGTAACAGACTAGGTTATAACTGATGGTTCTAATTCATACAAAAAATTAGTGTTGTGCAAGACAATACGCGTGTCTCGGGAACGTGATTTATTCGACAAGTCTGTATAACTGTAGTTTTAGTCAAGGAGTTGGAGAGATTAGTTAGGAATAGAATACAGGATTGGGTTGATGGACATAGGATTCTTTATGATAGTCAGAATATATTTGTAAATGGTAGGTCTTGTTTTAGCAATTTACTTGAATTTTATGATAAGGTAACAAGTGCATTACATAAGAGAGAATCATATACAGGGTGTTCGGGATAAATTTGACATATTTATAATTAATTATATTTTTCCGTAAGTTACATGTATTAACACACACTTCTCTTCATTTAAAAGTTTGGACCCTTCTTCATTCACATACAAGATGTCAGAAAGGATGGATAGCTGGAACCCACCTGAATCATGGAAGAGAATAACTTGTATCATGATGATTCGTGCCCGCCATCAAAATAAGGATATTACGACTGCTGCCCAATGCTCCCCGAATACAGTAAAAACAATCAGGCATGAACTAGAGACTTGCAATGGTGACTACGAGGATGTAGCAAGAAGAAAGATCCCTAGCAGACGATCTGATTGCGTTCGTACAGCAGAATTCCTCGCAAATCTGCAGGAACAGGTGTTGAAGAACCCTGGCATTGGAATTCGGGCTTTGTTCGTGGAGTTGCTAACTGTAGTCAAGCCCTGGATAACAAGGGTAGCCAATGGTAGGCCGTATGTATGGCAGCAGGATTCGGCCCCTTGCCACACCTCTGGGAAAAGTCAAAAATGGTTGTCTGAAAATTTCTACGACTTCACCAGTCCAAATGTTTGGCCTCCAAACTCCCCAGACCTTAACCCCATGGATTATTTTGTATGGGGCGCAGTTGAAAAAGACACCAATCGCACTTCCAGTAATACAAAAGCCCAGTTAATGGATAAAATTAAAAGTTTTTGCGGCCCTTCCCAGGGAGACTGTAGCATCAGCTTGTTCGAGGTTCCGAAGCAGAATTGAAGCTGTGATCGATGCTAATGGTGGTTATTTTGAGTAAATCTTGTTGATAGTATTGTAATTAACTCTGCCTGTAATGTTTTTTTGTCAATTCATTAAATTTAATAGATACAAAGAAGATTTTCTTTTTCCTTACGAAACTGTCAAATTTATCCCGAACACCCTGTACAGTGATATTTTTGGACTTTACAAAAGCAGTTGATAGGTTACCACATGATAAGGTAGTGTACAAGCTGCAGAAGATAGGAATGGACAGTGTCTGGATTGAATTGATGTATCGATATGGATAGCATTGATTGGGGATTGGAGACTGGCCCTGAACAATACCAGCAAGTAGAGTACAATGGAGCAGTCTCAAAAAAAGGAGAGCAATCAGTGGTGTGCCCAAGGTTCTGTTCTTGGGTCTCTACTGTTTAACTTGTTTGTAAATGATATTTTATATTGATTGACTGGGGATCCTCAGCTATTTTCTGATGATGATGCAAAAGAATTATAAGGAACACAAGTGATGTTAATTTCCTTCAGGAAGATTTGAATAGACTTTTGACTTGGATAAATAAGTGAGGTTGTAGTTTTGATATTAATAAGTGCAAGGTGTTGCATTTTGGAGTGCAGAAATATAAGACTGTGTACTATATTGATGGCACCATAGTGCATGAAGTGAATCGGGGAGTGGTGGTTGACAGTATGGTTCACATGAAATGATAGATGGTTGACATGAATTATTATTAAGAGAGATCTCCAGGGAGTAAGGGACTTATCAAGGTAGGCCAAATACAACACTCACCATCTATCACACTTGTTCTTGACACCTGTGAAGAGACAAAATGACATCCTTATCTTTACATGTGAACGTTCGTTTCAGCATTGCAATTATCCTTTGAGTTGTATTTGCAATCTTTGCTACATGGTCCCTGAACTTCAACTTCCTATCTACTAAAACTTCAAGATCCCTAGCCTGATCAGTTTCTTCTAACATAAGCCCACATAATATGACATTGGATATCTAATCTAACTGAAGCGCATGACTTTACATTTACTAACATTGAACTGAGAGTCATAATCCAATGCCCACAATTCCACTATTCAAATCATTCTGCAAGTACTCCATATCAGCTACCCAATGTGATATATCAATTCCTGAGCATCTAAGAAATAAGAAGAGTAAAAAACCAAAATACTAGCAAAACAGAAAACACAATCCATGTGCTTGAACAGAAGCATACCTTGAAAATTGAAAATACCATCATGTTAGACATACAGAATAATGAAACAATGTTAAGGATATCAGCAACTATATTTTTAAAAATAACCTTATTTTTTATCTTCTTTTTTAAAATTTTGTTGTTCATCCTTGATACAAGACCATTATGAAATCACTGTATATATTTTTTGGTTTTTAGTCTGCATATTTTTAATTTCCATATATTTTTAGTGCTATTTTACCCCCCCCCCCTTTTGTTTTTAAAAAACTTCTAATGTATTTATTCAAATGATAGTCCTAGATGGTTTATAGTTCATTTTAATGGTCTAAAGTTCAGTTATACATTTACCTTTTTACCAATATATTTCTGATACCACTCCATAAAAAGTTAATCTTGAGGAATCTATAAAGGTATGTCAAAAATTATTCCTTTTATATTATTTTTCTTTTAATTTGTGTTTTTAAAATACATATCATCGATGTTTTAATTTAATTGGAGTAAAAAAGCCAATGGTATAATACAAGGGGGTATGGTACTCCTTATGAAAATAGACAAAATAGCCATAAGTATAATTTTTAGAGGAGTAACACAGAAAATTTCCAAAAATAATATTTAAATTGAACAACCTGGTTAGGAGCAATACCTGATATTAGGCAGCACCCTTTTTTTTTTCAATTGCATAGCTCCATTTACAATGAGATTTCTTAGTATTCCAAATACCTCGAATTCATCTACCTCTGTTCTCACTACAATCCCTGCCATATCACTCAATAGATTTTCTTCATCTGAACAATAACCACTTGCAAAGTAATCACTTAATAATTCAACTATTACTTCTGCTTCTGTCATCTCCCTATGATCAGTATCTGTTAAAATAATTCGTACATATTTTTCATTTGACTTGCTATGCAACAAAAGAACTTTCAGGGATTTTCTTTGGTCTGCTCAGAATCTTATTTTACCTTCCTAACCTTAAACCATGTTAAGTGGGAAATGAATTTGATTGCCTGGTATGAGACCACCACCCTGCTTACTAGAGGTCTGAAGCGGCTTGAAAAAGTTTCATATTTGATCTCTAGAGAAGGGTTTGCTGATATGTGAAAATAAATAAATATATATATATATAATTGATAAAAAATGGGGAAAAAAATCCTTAGCCCATCCACAGCGTAAATATACTACAAGTTTACTAATAACCTTTTGTGGGGGGGGGGGGGGCAATATATTAAAAAAAAAATATATGCTAGTGATTCTTCTTGCCTATTGGTCACATTTCTTATATACTTTCACAACTTTTTTTTTGCAGTGTTTTTTTTTTTAGTTTGTTTGTTATGATGCTACTTATCCACTAAATTCCCACTTGATTTAACCTCCTAGCCTTGGGTATACAATTCTGATATTGCTTTCCTTAAATACTCTTGACCACTTCCAAGATGGCATCAACACTAGACATAGGGTTCAGTGGAAGAAGACAAAAGTCGATTCCTAATGGAACGGCTTTACAAAGAAACGTGTGAAATGTTACTTCACTCCCCTAACCTAAACAGATCCGATGGTCTACGTCTTCCCTCCCCCCCTGTGGGAGATAGTACTCTATAAATCAGCAAATCTTTCCTAATTTGTAATTGTATACATACATATATATATATACAGTAGAACTCAGTTATAACGAATTCCACGGGACTGCATATATTTGTTTGTAATAACCGTTATTCGTTATATCCAAGAAGGTCATAATTTGAGCAAATTAAAAATGTTTTCAGATTTTTCTCAGCATAGGCATATTGGGTAACAAAAATATATATTGCATACATACGTACATATAAAGAACAAAAATTTATTTTTAAAACTTCACATTTTTACATAAAAAATCATCAAGCGTGCTTTGCTTTGCACAAGACGCATATTTCATAAGTTTGAAATTGTTCCTTATACCACTAAGATGCTCGAACTTACAGATCGCGATTCCATAAATCTTGTTAAAATATGTAAAGCACTTTCTGCGTCACACCAGGTAACGATTTTCTCATCATTGCTATTTTCTTCCTTGGAGTCACTACTAACTATTATCTTCTTCTGGTGTATGACAGATTTGTTTTAAGATGTCAGCATCTGTCAGTATACCCGAAGTTGCAACGCCATTATCAATGTCTATAAAATTATCAATCTCTGCGCATGTTTCAAAATTGTCCGAGTTTCGCGCTTTTAACCACGCTGATAACGGCAAGTTATCCTCTTCATCTTCTTCAGATTCGCACTCATATTCTGCAAGACCGGCTTTCTTAAAGCAGTTTTGTATCGTAGATGATGACACCAAATTCCAAGCATCACTCATTAAACATATTGCGTGAAGTACACTGATCTTCGAGTCGTAAGCATGAGCATCTTCCGCAGATTTTTCTCTGCGTTCTATCAGTTCCAAGACTAACAGACAACGAAAATGGGATTTAAAATATCTAATTACGCCTTGATCAAGTGGTTGCAAGACAGATGTCACATTCGGTGGCAAAAAAACAAGTTTTATGTTTGTTAAATTAGTCACTACAGGATGGGCAGGACAGTTGTCTATCAATAACAAAATTTTCCGGTTTTCACCGTGAAGATTTTTTATCCCACTTGTGAATTTCATTTTCGAAAATTCAAGATGTCATCCAGGCCTTCTTATTCGCTGTATAATCAACAGGAAGTTTCTTTATGTTTTTAAAGCATCTAGGCTTTGCCGATTTTCCAATTACAAGAAGTTTTCTTTTATCGCTACCGGTCATGTTCGCACAAACTAAAACTGTGAGTCTATTGTTGATAAGTTTTCTGCCAATGCACTTTTTGTTTTTAAATTGAAAAGTTTTATCAGGCATTAAATTATAACAAAAACCTGCTTCATCTGCATTATAAACGTTGTTGTATCCATACCTTCTTTTGATGTCCGGCTATACATTCTTGATCCAGTCAGAAACATTTTTGTCAATGGACAACACCTCGCCACTTACTTTTGCGTAGACAATATTGTTTCTGTTCTTAAAGCGATCAATCCATCCAATGTTGCATTTAAAATCGCTATAACCAAGTTGAACAGCAAATTTTTCGGCTTGAACTTTCAAAATTGGTCTGCTAATAGATAAGCCAGCAGTTCTTTGCACTTTACACGAAAGAAGTGCCTCGTCAACGTCATTTTTATTACATTTTTTTTATTAAGTTTTTTACACTTCGATAAATTGTTTTCAAAAGTTTTCAGAGTCAACTCGCAATTCTTCCAAATTGTTGATATTGTAGATGAGGACAAACCATACTTCTTTGCTACTGTCAGATTTGATTGGCCACTTTCCACCTCCCGTATAATTTCTACTTTTTCGGAAACCGATAAAAAAAAAAATTTTCCGTTTGACTCCCAACATTTTTCCATAACCAGAAAATGCATACGTACGAAATGTCAGTAACGACTAACGTGTATTATTTGTTCGTTATTCCCGTGAAATGAATTAGTAATAAACATGAAATACATGCATTAAATCAAATGTAATTCAAATATACCTTCAAAATTATTCATTATAAACGTGAATTCACTGTAACTATGATCGTTATAACCGAGTTCTACTGTATATAATAAAATAAAATAAAATAATTTTTTTTAAAAATAAATTTAGAAAATTAACCTTAGCTACTTAGGTGGCGCTGTGTGAATGTAACAGTTATTGTTTAATTAGCCTTTGTACTTTGTACCTGTACTGATGATGCCTGTGATACTCAGGAAAAAATTCTACAAATAAAGAATATTTTATTATTATTATATCACACCTCCAGGGAGTCCAAAGACTTATCGAGGGAAGGCATCAACTCTTCATCTCACTACTCCACCAACCTTCATCATCTAACACCAATGTCATCTACCACTGACTACCACCACTAGTGCTTTCACAGACAATCACAAACATCCATGCCCACGGTGGGATTCGAACCTGCAGCCTTTTGGCTGGAGAGCGGATATGCTAACCACTCGGCCAACCAGGCCAGGCCATTTTACGTGAGTTAATTCCGTTATTATAATAGTAAGTAATATGTAGAGCCACTTCCTAGGTTAAGATCACAAAATCATTCTCACCAACTGAAGATCAAGTGGTCACCTTTGGTTATGGATAAATTTTGTGGTATATCAACAGATCCAACACTCCGATACCCTGGGTCCCTTCTATTACATCCTATTTTAAGTAACTGCATAAATCTATCTCCCTATAGTTGGTGCTATAAATGATTACTCATCCTATGCTCATTGAGCTCATTTTTTAGTGCATCATCCAAATCTCCTTTTGCATCCCCTTAGTCTCTAGCAATAACTATTTACTGCATCTTGTCCTATTACTTTAAATCAGATAGCTTCAAATGCACTGCCTCCCTCAATCTCTCTGATGAACTTCTGCTTTTGCTGATTGCAATTCTTATGGTATCATTAGCAATACTCCGTTCCTAACTCTCTCTCTATCCAACCTGAAAATACAGTATCCCATACATTCCATCCCTGTTAAAATACATTCTGCTATCAACATCTCACTTATGCATATACTTTTTTGACCAATTCAAACTAACCAATGCCAAAAACATTCATTCTTATTCTTAATGCTTCTGGGATTAGCAAGCATGCATTGTAATATACCTTGCCTAAAGTTTTTTGTGATAATAACATGCTGATTGAAAATCCAGTGAAATAAAATCATCTTAATAAATAATTTGATTTAATTTTCATTTCTGGTGTGTTTATGCTATTAAAGAATAAGATGAACAAATTAAATTTTAATAGAAAGGGGGATGGTAAATCCCTTTATGTTTTAATAGCCGGGTACGAAATTCGGATCGAAATCCATCAAAATCCATAGAGTTTCAATCCAAAAAAAACTATCGGCAGGCCCAAGTATAAATGATCACTTGGATAGTACAACATCAGGGCAACTCCATGCAAAGGTGGAGCAAGCTCCCTCACTAACATTAATATTCTTTCATAATGTAAAACCCAGCTCCTAAGAGATGTATATATATTGTTTTACATTATGAGAAGAGGTCACTACCCAGACCGGTTTCAACCTTTTTTGAGGTCTCATCAGTGAGTAGGTAGACCTGGAATATCAAGGTTTTAAGTGAACATGAACTTACATACCTCTACTAACGAATTGCCGAAGTGGTGTACTCCTATATTTAATGTTAATTACTAATTTAATAAGCCGAAAGGCTATTTTACTGGTGAACATGTTAATAGAAAGGGGGATGGTAAATCCCTTTATGTTTTAATAGCTGGGTACGAAACTCGGATCGAAATCCATAGAGTTTCATGCCGAAAAAAAACTATCGGCCAAGTGATCATTTATACTTGGGCCTGCCGATATTTTTTTTCAGCTGAAACTCTATGGATTTCGATCCGAGTTTCGTACCCAGCTATTAAAACATAAAGGGATTTACCATCCCCCTTTCTATTAACATGTTCACCAGTAAAATAGCCTTTCGGCTTATTAAATTAGTAATTAACATTAAATATAGGAGTACACCACTTCGGCAATTCGTTAGTAGAGGTATGTAAGTTCATGTTCACTTAAAACCTTGATATTCCAGGTCTACCTACTCACTGATGAGACCTCAAAAAAGGTTGAAACCGGTCTGGGTAGTGACCTCTTCTCATAATGTAAAACAATATATATACATCTCTTAGGAGCTGGGTTTTACATTATGAAAGATTAAAGTTAATGAGGGAGCTTGCTCCACCTTTGCATGGAGTTGCCCTGGTGTTGTACTATCCAAGTGATCATTTATACTTGGGCTTGCTGATAGTTTTTTTTTTTCAGCTGAAACTCTATGGATTTTGATCCGAGTTTCGTACCCAGCTATTAAAACATAAAGGGATTTACCAACCCCCCTTTCTATTAACATGTTCGCCGGTAAAATAGCCTTTCGGCTTATTAAATTAAATTTTGTTCAAGAAAATGAATGAGACATTTAAAAAAATGATACATTTACAAAATAAAACTGCAAATGCGTAACATAGAAATACAGATATATAATAAAAAATATTCTTTCACACAAACCCAGTCACACAAATTAACACCAAAAGAATCAAACTCCACGTGGCTCTAAATATCTGCCAGATTAATAGTACAAAGGTTTCAAGGCCAACAATAATCCATACATCATCTACAAAAGAAAGAATCATTCTATATAAACATGCCACTTTTTTCGTACAAAATTTCTATTCCCTTTCTTTAGAGCTAGTTTAATAAGATTCCTTCAGGATGGGATCTCCATTACAAAGTATCAATTCAGCACCTTTCTACCATAATCAAACAGAATACAGACTATTTTTATGTCAATTTCATCATTGTTTTATGCCAATAAATAAGTAATGTCCTACCTCTGTAGAATTACCAAGGAAAAGAGTTGTACTAAATGGGATTTCATCATTAGACTGCAAAACAGCTATTCATGTTATAAATATTTCCACTTCAGAAGTTGCTATTCACTTCACAAAAAACACTGTTAATAATTCTTTGTGACTTCTTCTTTTGCCATAAATGTAAGATTACATAAATGTAAAATACATATATACCCCAGATTTTTTAATGACTTCCTTATATGTCATTAAATGTTCATTATACAAAATTGCAGTTTAAGAGCAAAGAAATACCTCAAACTCTACTTTTGAGATGAATCCTATCAAATGAAAAGAAATATGTATTATTAACCAATTCTTAAACAGATTTTTTTATATCACCAATAATTCAAACTTTAAATCCTCTGGGATAAAAAATGGCCTTTTACTTAATATTATAAATTTTGTATGATCAATAAACACAAACTCTCCCTTTAAAATTTCCAGTTCTGTTTACACTTCCATTCTAGAATATCTCAGAATAGTCTGTTTGAAACACATTCAGCAATCCCAGTTTAACTGCACACATGGTTCATTACAGGTAGGATTATTCATACAGATAGAAAATCATCACCATAACAATAATTATGGATACAAACCTTCTCATTTGTTCTGGTTTCTTTTATCTAATAACCAGACTGCTTTTCTTCAATTTCCTTTTGGTTTATAATTGAATATTTGTCATTCAGCTTAGACATCATCTATCTAAAAATTGAATATTATTGAATATTATTTATTTTTTCTTCTGTTGATTTTGCTTTCAATTCTTTTAACCATAACAATAATTACGGATACAAATCTTCTCGTTGTTCTGGTTTCTTTCATTTAATAACCAGACTGCTTTTCTTCTTCTATTTCCTTTTGGTTTATAATTGAATATTTGTTTAGGATAATGAATATTTGTCATTCAGCTTAGACATCATCAATCAAATATTATCGGATATTATTTATTTTTATTTATTAATTCTTCTGTTGATTTTGCTTTCAATTTTTTTTAACTTTGTTCCTTTTTCATTCCTTTTGCAGTCAAATAGCATATAGTTGGCAGTTATTTTTATAAATTTTATTTTGCTTCTTTTTATTCTTTGTCTTGTTAGATATATGGGAAGGGGATGACCTGGGATCAAAGAAAACAGTTGAATTTGAAGAAGGTTCTAAGATGAATAAGGAGAAAAAGAAATGGCTCGAGTTAAGCATGGAGAAGTCACATCAAATAATTGGCATCGGTGGAAGCTATAGATCCAGAAATAAGTTGCTGTGTTTATATACAAATGCTGGAAGTGTAAGAAACAAGGCAAATGAAATGGTTGCATTAATTGAGGATATTCACTCAAAAATTGTTGGAATAACTGAGACATGGTTGAATGAGGACGACATCCTGACAGGAATAGAGATGGAAGGGTATGATGTGTTTTGTGAGGAGAGAAAAAGTAAAAATGGAGGGGGAGTGCTATTAATGATAAAGAAAGAGTTATATCCATACAAAGTAGAGATGCAAGAGGGAAATAGTGCCAGTGGTTTTGAGGCAGTACGGTATGAGATTGAGGTGATAGAATGAAATACTTAGTTGGATGTTATTATAGACTTGGTAATGTGGATGAAGTGACTGTGAAATGTATAATCAAATTAGCCAAGCAAATAAGAAAAGGGTGATCATTATGGGTGATTTTAATTATAGCAATATAAACTGGGATAATGAGATAGCAACTGAAAGTAAAGAAAATGAGTTTCTTGAGTTTTTGAGGGACGGCTACCTCAGATAGTATGTAACAGAGAGCACATGAGGATTGAGGGTCTTGGATTTGATCATCATCTCATCAGAGGATGTAATTAGCATTTGAATAAATGAGGTGTCAAATCACCCTGCAGTTGGTGAGAGTGACCATGAAGTGATTACCTGGGTGGTTGCCAGTAGTATGAGGACCTCTGTGAGAAAAGGGTATATGTGGAACTACAAGGTTGGAGACTATGAGGAGCTCAGTAGAAAGCTTGCAGATGTGGCATGGAATGAGGAGGTAACTGGAAAAGAGATCAATGCAGCTTGGGGGATATTCAAGAACTATCTAGTAGAAGCAATGTCTAAATGTATTCTAAGGGTCAGAAGGTTAAATAAGGTAGGTGTGAAATGGATGAATGAAGAGATTAAGCATATAGAGAAAAAAATATATACAGAGAAAAAAAGGCATTATGGAGGCAGCATAAGAGAAGTGGTAATACCCTTTCCTCCATACTTACATGGTGTTCAGAATACATCATGCAAATTATGGAAACTACCGCATTAGAGTAACACTTTAATATAAACCAAAATAAACACTCAATGTTTCTACCTTCACATTAAGGTCATCATCTGGAGTACACACATATATATAAAGAAACAAACTGCACTACAATCTACGTGGTATGCTAAAGTTACTGATCAACCGTTAAAACTATCAGTCTGACCTCTGATGAAAAAAAAAAAAAAAAAAAAAAAAACTTACTACATCAAAGCTAGAGTCCTATTATTATTATTATCAATTAGGTTACAAAATTAAATTAAGTTGGAAAGTAACATGTTCACACAAAAAAAATTACTCATATAAGTATACATATAAATTACAACAAACCAGTATGTATTTTTTTTTTTTTATATTGAGCCCATACATGAGAGGTTGGTAGATCAATCTATAGCACATTAGTACCATCTATGGGTTGGGAAAGAAGGTACTTGTTCACACTTGATTTGAATGACTGTATATTGTATTCCTTAGGGAACACAACAAGGGGAAGACTGTTCCATAGTATAGCAGTTGCAGGGATGAAGGAGGAGGAGAAGAAACTTGTTCTGTGGTTTTCAAGGTGCACTGTGTAGGGTGTTGAGAAGCACCTGCATGTGTTCCAATGAGCATAGTACTAAGTAGGAGAATTATTGATGTTATTTCAGATGAACATTTTCCATGGAAATAATTGTAGAAAACACATAGTGCAGAGACCGACCTCTGTGCAAAAGTGGGGGTGGGTGGAGTAAGTTGGTAAGAGATGGGTCACTAATAAGTCTGATTGTTCTCCTCTGTACTGAATCGGGCATTTTGAGGGAGCTTTTGGGGGCCCGACACCCCATATGTGAGAGAAGTATTCGATGGTTGGTGGATAGTAGCCAATAAAAGCTGAAATATTGCTTAGAGTACTAAAGTCAGGGTTTGCTGAATGTGTGTCATCCAAATTCTTGGGATTTTTATGCCACCATTGTTATTAACATTAGGGCAGTTAATCAAAATTTCACAGACTCTTCTTTAAATTTCCGTTCATACCAAGTTTTTGTATGACGTAAAGAACAAGTACTCAATTTGGTGTAGGATATTAAGAGCATGATCTGAGAGGCCTGCTTTACCAAAATTGTTAAATTTAATGTGTCATTTGTGTTCTTTTTTACTGGTAGGAATTGTAAATCCAGTTTCCCCCAATATAAGGTAAGTTACAGGTGCAATAGATGCAATAAAGCACACCAGGAGATGTTTAGATAGTTGAGCTTGGCAAGTGCAAGAAGAATGATTGTTATGGGAGATTTTAACGATTTAAAGATGCATTGTAGCAATAAGGGAATGGAATTTCTAGAATTCTTGAGGGATAAATGTCTTAGACAACATGTAATAGAGGGAACAAGAGGTTCAAGAGTTTTGGATTTGGTCATAGCATCAGAAGAGTTGATAACAACTGAGATGACATCTCTCCCACCAGTTGGAGAGAGAGAGACCATGTGGTTTTGACTTGGAAGATGAATAGACATGCAGGAGTATCAAAGAGACGGGAACGTATGTGGAATTATAAGGCAGGTGATTATAATAGTCTTAGACATCAACTTGGGGAAGTTTCATAGAGGGAGGAATTGGAAGGCCGGGATATCATTAGTGCTTGGGAAATTGTGAAGGAATATTTGTTAGCAGCAATAGTAAACCGTATTCCACAAGTGAAGAAGAAGACACAATTTGGTGTAAAGTGGATGACAAACAATATTAAACAAAACCTTCATGTGAAGAAGGAGCTATGGAAGAGATATAAGGAGATAGGTGAAGAACAGATGCATGAAGAATATAAGACACAGGCCAAAAACTGGAATATGAGAAGAGATTGGCCCTAAGATCCAAAGAAAATCCCAGGGAATTTTTTAGCTATGTGGCCAGTAGGAGGAGAAATGATTGTGGAAGAATGACATTGTGGGATAAAAATGGGAATAGTGTGACTGATCCAGAGGACATAGTGGAATTGCTCAATGAACACTTTATTGAAGTATTTCATCCTGGAGGAGTAAATTTTAATACTAGAGGGATAGGGCAGGTTCGAGGTTTAGAGGTGCAGGAGGAAAGTGTGTTCCAAACACTGAGTACTCTGGATGTCAGTAAAGCTGTGGGACTGGATGGTATTTCACCACAAGTTTTGAGAGAATGTGCTAAAGAACTGAGAGCTCTTTTGACCTGTATTTTCAATGAAAGTCTGGCTACAGGAAAGGTGCCCAGGGAATGGAAGGAAGGTAAGATAGTGCCATTGCATAAGTGCAGTAGCAGACTGGAAGTGTCTAATTATAGGCCAGTTTGTGTGTCATCAGTAGTTGTTAAGATCTTGGAGAAATTAGTGAGGGACCATATACAGCATTGGGCAGATGAGGTAATGTTATCTGTGAGAGTCAACATGGATTTGTTAAGGGGCACTCTTGTTTTAGTAATATGCTAACCTTTTATAATAAAGTTACAAGAGCAGTAGATAAGGGAAAAACATATACTGCCATTTTCTTGGACTTAGCGAAGGCATTTGACAGGGTGCCACATGATAAACTGATATTTAAGTTGCAGCACATGGATGTCAGGTTGGTCAACTGGATTCAGGGTTAGCTGTCTGATAGGTATCAGTTGTGTATGGTAGGGCAGTTTCAAGGAGGCAGAGGGTTACGTGGGGTCCCACAGGACTCAATACTGGGACCTATATTGTTTAACCTTTATATCAATGACATTGTCAGTGGTTTGCAAGGGGATATTTAGTTGTTTGCAGATGATGTGAAGCTGGGAAGGGTTATTAGTAATAGTGCAGATGTGGTAGCCCTGCAAGAGGATTTGAATAAGCTAGACAAATGGGAAAATGACTGGGGGGTATTGGTTTAATGCAGCAAAATGTAAGGTCTTGAGGTTTGGGACACATCGATGGGATGCTGCATACTCTATTGGAGGAGATACACTGGAGGAAGTAGGGGAGATAAGAAATCTGGGGTTGATGATTGATAGAAACCTGAAATTCAGGGGACATATTGCAAAGGTGGTGAAGGTAACAGAGGATTGCTGCAATAATGAGAAGGATGCTGACCTGCAGATAAAAGAGTTATCATTCCGTTGTATAAGACCCTGATCAGACCACACTTAGACTACTGGTCCCCAGGATTTAAAGGAATAAATTAACTGCAGAAAGGGTACAAAGGCGGATAACAAAGATGGTTTCAGGACTGTACAATGTTAGTTATAAGAATCAGCTGAGGGAATGTTGACTGCAGAGTTTGGTGGATAGAAGAAGGAGAGGCGGTATGATTGAGACTTTTAAACTGTTGAGAGGTGGTTACAGGGTTGACACTGGGGAGTTCTTTTGCTTGGTTGAACAGTGGGAAGGAGGGTGACAAGGGACCTTCCCTGGAAGTTATGGAAGAAAACTGTGAGCAAGAGAATGAGGAGTGGTTTCTTTGCATGGAGGGTGGTTGAGCCATGGAATGCATTGCTTGATAGAGTGGTGAGAGCAAGAACGGTCAATGAGTTTAAGGAGTGGTATGACAGACTTTGTGTTTCCTAGAAAGGGCCTCCTGCAATGAGTCTTTTGACTCCATGGAGGCCTGAATAATAATAATAAAAAACTCCAGAGTGTGCCAATGGGAGGAGAGGATCTTTAGAGGAGTTGAAGATGTTTTTTAATTTTAAAGGTGGTTTAAAAGTGGCATTAAGATTATAATGGTGTAAAATTCTATTAATTTTTTCTGATAACCCTTTAATGTATGGGATAGCTATGGTTTTACTGTAATCTATATTATATTTTGAGGAAATTTTATGAAGAACTTTATTAATAGTATATTTTTGCGAGCCATTATTTATAAATGCATTACTAATCATTTTTGCAAAAACTTGGAGTCATTAACACCCTCAAAAACAGAGCTATAACAATTTGCTCTAATGAACAAGCTCTTAAACAAGAATTAAAAATTATCAGCAATACATTTATAAATAATGTCTATAGCAAAAATCCTGTGAAATTTTGATTAACCACCCTAATCTTAACAATAATGGTGGCATAAAAATCCCAAGAATTTGGATGGCACACATTCAGCCCACTTAGTTTTTCAGCAAACCCTAACTTTTGGACTCGAAGCAATTTTTTAACTTCTGTTGGCAACTATCCATACAGGTTTGTTGTAATTTATATGTATACTTATATAAGTAATTTTTTTTGTGACATGTTGCTTTCCATGTAGAAGTGGTAATAACCAATTCCATGAGGATTACAGAGCAGGCAAGGAGAGTAACTTGGTTGGTAAGGGAAGCAAAAGTGAAGTATGAGCAGCAGTTAGCTAATGAAGCCAAAAAGAATGCTAGGGAGTTCTTTCAATATGTAGCCAGCAAAAGAAAAGAATGATTATGGCAGGATGACATTGATTGGAGAAAATGGTATAAGGACAACTGCTGTGGAAGATATAGTGGAGATACTTAATGGCTAGTTCATAAAGGGTTTTCATTCTTGTGAATGTGACATCATGGAGAGATTGAGAGCAACTGATGATGGGGGAGGAGAGAATAACTGTAAGTGAGCAAGAGGTGTATGGAGAATTGAGCAAACTTGATGTTAACAAGGCTGTGGGACTTGATAATATATCACCAAGTATTCTGAAGAATGTGCCAGGGAGTTGACATCTGCCTTAACATATTTCTTAATGTGAGTCTTGCACTGGGTCGAATTCCAAAGGAGTGGAAGGAGGACAAGATTGTGCCACTTCATAAGGGAGGTGATAGAACTCAAGCATCAAATTATTGGCCTATCTGTGTATCAAGTGTTATGGTTAAGTTGTTGGAGAAGCTGGTGAGAACTAGGATCCAGAATTGGGTTCACAACAATGGTATTATCTTTGATGGATAGCACAGATTTGCTAAAGGAAGGTCATGTTTTAGTAATCTACTTACTTATTACAATAAGGTGATGGCTTCCTTGGAGAGGAGAGGGATACACAGTAGTATACTTAGATTTTGCAAAGGCTTTTGATAGATTACCACATGATAAGCTAACTAGAGCAGATGGGGGTAGGATATTAGATTAGTGCATTGGATTGGAGACTGGCTATCTGATAGGTATTAGAAAGTTGGGAAAGCAATATTCCGGAAGATGAAAGTCACTAGTGGTGTGCCTCAGGGGGTCTTTTAGGGCCATTGCTGTTCAACCTGTATATTAATGATATTGGTGAAGATTTGGATGGGGATATTCAATTGTTTACAGATGATGCAAAGTAGGGACAAACTATGAAGAGTAGAGAAGATGTTGTAGCCTTACAAGAAGACTTGAATAAACTGAGTGAATGGGCACAAGAATGAGTTCAGTGTTGCAAAATGTAAGGTTTTAAAATTTGGGTAACAAAGATGGCATGTAGAATTTATGCTTGGTGCAGATATATATTGTTGGAGGTGGAAGAAATAAGAGATCTTGGGGTGATAGTGGATAAGGATCTGAAATTTAGGGGATACATTGCTAAAATTGTGAGGACAACACAAAGAATTCTGTGAACGATTCGGAGGACACTGACTTGTAGAAGTAAGGAGATTCTTGTTCCATTATATAGGGCTTTGGCCAAATATAGGGCTCAGGTGACCAAATGAGATGTTGAAAAGGGTCCAGAGGTGACTGACTAAGGTAGTTTCTGATCTCTGGAATGTTGAATATGAGGAAAGGTTGAGAAGATGCAATTTACAGAGTCTAGTGGACAGGAGGAAGAGGGGTGATATGATAGAGACCTACACGTTAGCAAGAAGTTGTTATATTGGATCAATGTTGGAGAGATTTTAGAGAAAATGATAGGAGATAAGGGGTCATCCCTGGAAGCTGTATAAGGAGGTGGTGAGTAGGGGAGTGAGAAGAGAGATTTTTTGCATGCAGAGTTGTAAATGATTGGAATGTCTTGTCTGAGAGTGTGGTGTCTGCAGAGAATTTGAGTGTGTTTAAGGCGCAGTATGATGAACTATGTGTATAACAAAGGGACCTCCTAGATGAGTCTTTGACTCCATGGGGGCTTGAGATAATAATAAAAATAATTTCCATTTCCATATAATAATGTGAATAAGAAAATATCATATATTTTTAAATGTGTTTCTTTTTATACTAATTAAGAGTTCTTTATTCCCTTTATTAATCCTACAACTTGTAAAAATTTATTAGTAGTACAAAAACACATCCATGGCATAAAATGACTCATTGAAAGAGAAAGAGAGAGCTCCCTTCCCCTTTCAGATGCTCATACTTAAATACTCGATCTTGTGGTGTCTTGAATGTCTGAAATAGATAGTGAAGATGCACATTTCAGACATTCACCACACCACAAGAGAAGAATGTAGACCTCACATGCTTATGCTTACTAACATCCCCAGCCAGCTTCCAGGAATGATTCTGAGTTCTACCTCCACCATCCATAAGCTGGAAAATCTCACTTGCATCTATAATGTATAATGCAAGATTATTCTTACCAACTGATTACTTGTCTCTATCTATATGTTCACTGAACATCCACAGATGCCATATGGTCACTCCAATGCTCAGTGATGTGCCACACCAGGCCTCACCATGTAGTCTTGTTGTTTGCTTTTCTGGAGACTTCAACTCTCTGAAGATTAGTTGCTACACACACACACACACACACACACACCATCCATCCATCTCACTGATGGTCTACCCCCATCCTCTTTTGCCAGCAACTTTACCTTCTATTACTATTCTGAGAAGTCCTCCTTCCATCCTTTCAATGTGTCCAAAATATTTTAACTTTCTTTTGTCAGCATCCTTAAGGAGCCTTAAAGTAAAGTTCTACTGATCTTTTCTAACACCCATTCATTTGTACGCCTTTCAGTATATGATATCCTCGACAGCCTTCTGTAGCACCACATCTCAAAAGCAGATATCCTTTTCTTATCTGACTACTTTAGGTTCCAAGTCTCACATCCATAAGTCGTTGTTGGAAAAACAACTGCATCCAAAATCCTCAACTTTGTTCCCATGGAGATAGATCCATCCATCCAGATTTTAGACAAGTCCCTAACTGTTGTTTCATTCATTCCTAACCTTCTTCTGATGTCTTCTGAACAGCAATTCTTCACATTAATAATGGATCCCAGGTACTCAAACTTGCTGACTTCCTCAATTCTTTCTCCATTAAGATACATTTGTTTCTCAAGAGCTTCTCTGTTTGTTTTTCCTTTGAGAACCATGATCTTTGTCTTGCTAGAATTGAGTTGAAGTCCTCTGTTATTACTGATCTTGTTAACTTTGTCAAGAATTAGTCCTAGTTCTTCCATGTCATTACAAAGGGGTACTGTATCATCAGCATACCTCAGATTATTGATCAATCTACCTCCTATCTTAATTCCTGTCTTAAGCTTATCCAATGCTTCATGCATGATATCCTCCGTATATATACTAAACAAGTGAGGAGAAAGTAAACATCCTTGCTTTACTCCTTTTCCAACGTGAAGACAATCAGTCAATCCAACACCTGTTCTTCTTGCTTTCTGTACAAGTTGGCTATCAACCAGATAGTGTGTTGAGGAAACCAATTCTTTTCATTAATTCCCACAGTTTCACATGCTGAACACAGTCAAAAGCTTTAAAGTAGTCTAAAAAATGCATTACCAGAGGAAGTCTAAATTCTTTATATTTTTCTATGATCTGTCTAAGGCAAAGGATCTGATCTCTGGTGCCCCTTTCTTTTCCTAAAAACCTGCTTGTTCTTCGGACATCTCTGCCTCAATCCTATTTAGCATGATCTTCAATAAAATTTTGCTTGCATGAGATGCTAAACTAATAGTTCTATAGTTGTTGCAAACTTTCATATCTTCTTATGTAGTGGTAAGAAAACAGACTTCTTCCAGTCTCTAGGCCATGATGCTATCTCCATTTCCTTGTAATCAATCTATGAAACACTCTTATACCTCTATCCCCTGTGGCCTTAAATAACTCTCCTGGGATTTCATCTGCACCTGGTGCCTTATTGCTGTTAAGCTGCTTAACTGCTCTTATAGATTACCTGTCAATGAATCTATTTTCAAATGCCTCCCCATCTAACCGGAACCCAGGTGACATACCTATATATAGTAATCCAGATGTGGTCTTATCGAAGTTAGTGAAGTGAGAGAAGAATTTCCTTATTCTTACAAAAATTCTCTTTAATGCTGTTATCTAATGTAATGACTTAAGCATCTTAGCAACATAACTTCTCCTAAACTTTCACTCACTGTCTACGATACCTCCAGTCTTTACTTTCATTGCGTACTTCCAACAAATTCCCATTAATATAATGCTCTGCCAGTAGTGGCAAAGTATAATAGTAAATTACAGGCAAAGTGCTATATTAATGGGAAATCCATTGTCATTTACCCATATAACAAATGTCAAATCAGACTACAGGAATTCTGAATCAGCTCCATTCTTAAAACACTCTCCCTAACTTAGCATCATCAGAAAATAACTGAATATTACACACAAAACCCTCTCCAATATCATTAATATACTTTTTTTGCAACGATTTATTTTGCAAATCCATCATCATCATCAAATTCCTGACATCTGCCCTCAAGGGGTGTACAGGATATGATAGTACTACATGAAAAATTTACATCATTACTAACTTCTTATCTACAATTTTCCTCCAAATCAGTCTGTTACTTGTCAAGACTCCAACATTATCAGATCTTATGTTTTTATCGTCTAAGGGACTTTGTACCGTATCAATCCACCTATATCTTGGTCTTCCTCTGGGTCATTTTCCTGCCAACCTGGCAGAGAAAACTTGTTTTGCTAATCTTTCCTTGCCCATTCTGTTTAAGTGACCATACCATCTGAGATTAGCTCTGCTAACGCATTCCTGGATGCTGACAATGTCAAGTTCTTTCCTAATATCCTCATTTTTAATATGATATTGCCATTGATGCCATCTGTTCATGCCTCAAATCTTTCTCAGAACTCTCATATCTGCAGTCTCTAGTCTTTGGTCAAGTGTTTTACTTCTGACCCAGCTCTCAGATCCATAAGTTAAAACTGGTTTGAACACTGTCTTGTACACAGCTAATTTAGTGTTCCAACTAATTTCTCTTTTATTCCATATGAATTTATTCAATTGACTTCCTACCATACCAGCTTTGTTGATTCTGTTGTCTATTTCCATATTTAATTTACCATCTTCACTAAAAATCGTGCCTAAGTAGCTGAAATGTTTTACTTGTTCCACAGGTAAAACCCCCATTAACCCCCTCCCCTGACTCCTTTCCCATACCCCCCTTTTTTTTCATCTCCCCCCCCTTTCAAAAAAGCAGTCTGCACACCCCTAATAATAATAACAATAATAATATTATATATATATATATATATTATAAAAAACCCATTTTTACCAAATTAATTCTCCCACATTGCCTCACCCCACTTCTTCTGGTTCCCATCTGCCATACGGCCGTGGGAGGGTAGTTATATGCTACCATTCTAGGGAGAGATGATTATGAGCAAGGTGGTTTCCCGTTGCCTTCCTTGCTGTAAGTATTTATGACTGTAACCTGTGTGTTCACGGGGCCGGTTTGCCTGCTTGCGGGATGAAAAACCCCAGATAAACTGGCGGGAAAAAACCCTGCTGCCCACGCCCAAGACCGGCTAACTTGGCTATGGCTGAGGAAGATCCTTAAGCTCCTCACGTCGTAGACGGGAATCGAACCTAGGACACTCCTTCACCAGGCATATGGTTGCGAAGCGCAAAGCCACTAGGCTAACCACGCGGACTCACTCACCCCACTACTTTTTCCAAAAAAAGAAACCCCTCCTTTTAGAAGTACTCATATCGGAGAAAGAAGCCAGCCAACAACATCCAAAAAAGGTATGTCCGAATTTTCTTCCTCTAATATTCTGCATATTTCTGTCTCTACAATACATCAGTAACACCATAAGAATTCTTGAGTAAAAAGCCAATGACATTAAAAAAGGGGCCCTCCTAAATGAAAACAGGCAAAATAGCTGTAAAAATAATAATTATATTTTTGTTTTTGATTTTATTTTACCCAATGTAAGCAAGCAAACATTTACACATGAAACAGCTTTATAAAGAGCTACTTCTATACAGATGCAATTGACTTCACATCAAGTTACCTAAGCATCCCTTATCCACAATACCCTCCCTTCTCTGGCATATATAATATCATGCATTATGGAAAAAGTCACTACTTAGACTATTTTCAACCTTCACTGAGATTATTTTTAAAGATATTTCACATGCAAACTTTTGTTTGCACAAGATGATCTGGTCACCAATATCTGAGTGCTAAGGAAACATTAGAGAGAGAGAGAGAGAACAAAGAGAATAAAAGTGAGTGATGAATGTCTTAGGATTCTGGAATATTGAATAAGAAGGCAGATTAAGGGCATGTGCTTTGCACAGCTTAGCAGACAGGAGATGCAGTAATAAGATGGAGAGATATAAATCAGTGACAGAAACCTACTGGATAGATATAGGAGAAATATTACACATGGTAACAAGTAGTGGTAGGAGAATGAGAGGTCATCCCCCTGGAAACTGTAAAAAGGTTGTTTGAATAAGGAAATGTAAGTTAGATTTTTTGCATTGTAGGTAGTAAATGAGTGGAATACACTGCTGGGGTGATGGAGAATACTCCAACAGTGAATGTTTTCATGACATGGTATGACAAATATTGCAGTCTGTAGAGTGGCTTCTCATAGCAAATCTTCTGACTCCACAAAGGCCTGGAAATAATACTAATGTGAATATCTACACTTGGTTAAAATAAGAATAAAGACAAAATATAATTTATTGTCAAGTAAAATTTACTTTCTTTCGCAGTGAAAAGCTTTCTTCAACTCCCTATTCTGGAGAATAGCAATATGTGATATACCATTCTGCTCTGTACATGAAAATATTACTTTAGTCATTGAGCCAGCACTCAGTATCTCAACAGTTCTTGTTCATATTTAAGATATAACATAGTATTACACCAGCTGAATTTACTAGCTAGAAATCCTCAAGACTAGATGGTATATGGGCTGAACTTAACCACAAGGCATGACATTTTATTCTGTTCATTCTCGTCAAATCTTTTTATCTTTCCCTCTCAAATGGTCACATATCAGGCAATTTGTAGACAGCCATCCCATTCACATTCCAAAACCCACAGAGATCATATCTTAATCAACAATTAGAAGCCTCTCAATCTAATACTGACTAAAAGATCCCTTTATACATAATCAAAAACAGACTCAAAATGGGAATGAGATAGATAATCTCTTTTTTTAAATATCAATCCTACACATGAAGTTGCAAAGCCTATAGTATATCAGTATCATATGCGAACAAGTAATCTGAAGTTGGATCTGGGCATTAATGGATGTTGACCAGCAGATGCTCATATGTTTATGGGTTTGAGAGAAAGTGGAGGAATGATACTGCTCAGTTCGATGGAACATTACCCATAAAAATACCTGTAGAAGAGGCACAAAGTAGAAATAGCATCAAGCTTTAGAGAGGTTTTTGTGATCACCCCATATGTGAGAATGATATTCTAAGGCAGGGTAGATTTGGAAGGTACACAAAGTTCAAGTTGTACTAATGAGAAATAATGTTTTGAGGAGAAAAGGACTCCTAGTTTTTTGGATTCTAAATATAATAGGTATCCTCATCATCATCATCAAATTCCTGCCATGTACCCTCAAGAGGTGTACAGGATATGATAGTACTACATGAGAAATTTACATCATTACTAACTTCCTATCTACAATTTTCCTCCAAATCAGTCTGTTACTTGTCAAGACTCCAACATTATCATCATCAAATTCCTGACATGTACCCTCAAGGGGTGTACAGGATATGATAGTACTACATGAGAAATTTACATCATTACTAACTTCCTATCTACAATTTTCCTCCAAATCAGTCTATTACTTGTCAAGACTCCAATATTATCATTATCAGATCTTATATTTCTATCTAATAATAAATTTAGTTTAATCCTTTATCCAAGTGTGAGCAAACAAAGTTTGCACCTTAAAGTATCTTCAGGACTGCGGTAAGGTAGTACAACACCAGGACAACTCCTTGCAAAGGTGGAGCAAGCTACCAATACTTCTATTTCAGTATTTCCCATAATGCAAAACACATCTCCTTGCGGATATGTCTAATGTTATGCATTAAGGGAAGGGCCACTACCCAGACTAGTTTCGACCTTTATTGAAGTCTCTTCAGTGGGAGTCAGGCCCAAGTGGAGATACCAGCCAGAAGCATTAGCAAGGTCATCTCTACCTAAAGAAGTTGCCAAATGGTGTGTCACCTTTTTAATAAATTACTCTGGATTTAGAGAAAGATGTTGAAAGTTTATTTTTCACTTGGTTAGAATATAATAAATTTAGTTTAATCCTTTATTCAAGTGTGAGCAAACAAAGTTTGCGCCTGACAGTATCTTCAGGACTGGGGTAAGGTGGTACAACCAGGGCAACTTCTTGCAAAGGTGGAGCAAGCTAACATCACTCCTATCTCGGTATCTCCCATAATGCATAACACATCTCCTTGCGGATATGTCTAATGTTATGTTTTTGCTAATCTAGTTTCGACCTTTATCGAGGTCTCTTCAGTGGGAGCCAGGCCCAAGTGGAGATACCAGCCAGAAGCATTAGCAAGGTCATCTCTACCTATAGGAGTATTTTTCTAAATCCAGAGTAATTTATTAAAAAGGTGACACACCATTTGGCAACTCCTATAGGTAGAGATGACCTTGCAAATGCTTCTGGCTGGTATCTCCACCTGGACCTGGCTCCCACTGAAAAGACCTCAATAAAGGTCGAAACTAGTCTGGGTAGTGGCCCTTTCCTTAATGCATAACATTAGACATATCCGCAAAGAAATGTGTTTTGCATTATGGGAGATACTGAGATACTAGTGATGTTAGCTTGCTCCACCTTTGCAAGGAGTTGCCCAGGTGTTGTACCACCTTACTTTCAGAAGTAAGGTGGTACAACACTTTAAAAAAGTGTTGTAAAACCTCAAAAGTATCTTCTGAAAGATACTTTCAGATGCAAACTTTGTTTGCTTACACTTGGATAAAGGATTAAACTAAATTTATTATACTATATTTCTATCATCTAAGGCACATTGTACCGTATCAATCCACCTATATCTTGGTCTTCCTCTGGGTCGTTTTTCTGCCAACCTGGCAGAGAACACTTGTTTTGCTAATCTTTCCTCGCCCATTCTGTTTAAGTGACATACCACCTGAGATTAGCTCTGCTAATGCATTCTTGGATGCTGAAAATGTCAAGTTCTTTCATAATATCCTCGTTTTTAATATGATATTGCCAACTGTCAAAGCTGTATAACTGAGAGGAGACCTCCACATAGCTTTTAAAGGAATGCAGAGACTGACCAGGGCTTCTGACCTAATGTCCAATCCTCACCTTCTCGTGGTGCTCCCTGTTGGGTATCTATCTGGATACTGAATGAATGAGGATGGGCTGGCAATTTGGGATTTATACGACTAAATTGTATTCTTATTGGTTAAACCAAAATAAAAAAATGATGGTAATAGGTAACCTTTATCCCATAATAGGATAATAGATTCATTATACATCTATATCTTGGTCTTCCTCTGGGTCATTTTTCTGCCAACCTGGCAGAGAACACTTGTTTTGCTAATCTTTCCTCGCCCATTCTGTTTAAGTGACATACCACCTGAGATTAGCTCTGCTAATGCATTCCTGGATGCTGAAAATGTCAAGTTTCAAGTTCTTTCATAATATCCTCGTTTTTAATATGATATTGCCAACTGTCAAAGCTGTATAACTGAGAGGAGACCTCCACATAGCTTTTAAAGGAATGCGGAGACTGACCAGGGCTTCTGACCTAATGTCCAATCCTCACCTTCTCGTGGTGCTCCCTGTTGGGTATCTATCTGGATACTGAATGAATGAGGATGGGCTGGCAATTTGGGATTTATACGACTAAATTGTATTCTTATTGGTTAAACCAAAATAAAAAAATGATGGTAATAGGTAACCTTTATCCCATAATAGGATAATGATTCATTATACATCTTTTTTATTATTTTGGAAAAATGCAGTAAGTTAAATGCCAATGCTGCAAAGGGTAAAACTAAAAATTTATAGAAGACAGGGTCTCAAAGCTTCCAGGAACTGAGAGCTGCCTCTTCTATCCCTATTTCACTCCACGAAAATTTTCTTGCACATTAATCCAGTAACACCATTTTAACTAACTCATATATCTCAATATCACCCTCTCCTATCCACAAGACTCCACAAATTAAACTCATTTGCTGTTTCTGCACTCAACATACTCTTAAGCAGTGCATTCCACTCTATATGCAAAAATACTTGCTATTCAATCCTCTGCTGACACCCTCCTTATACAGTTTCTAGGGATCGCCTCTTGTTCCCTCCCTATATTATCCCATTCAATGAAACATTTCTTGCAATTTAATCTAGTACCACCTCTAATCAACTTATGTTTCAATGATATCACTCCCCCTCTTTCCTATCCATGAGACTCTGCAAATTGTAATGACTCAAATTTTATTCATATCCAACATAACCACCTTAGCCAGTCATTTCTGAATCCTTTCCACTATACAATCATTTCTCCCTTGAAAATAACATGACCAAATCTGAGCAGAATAATTAACTATAATCTTCTTACTTCTACATTTCAATATCCTCCACACAATTGCCATAATCCATTGTGATATCCTCACAATTTTAGCAACGTGTCCCATAAACTTTAACTGTTTGTCTATTATTATCTCCTGTTCTTTTTTGTCTCCTCTATTTCCTGCATGATATGCCATCAATTATATATTCTGCACTCCATATTTTCTTTTCAAATTTTAAAGACCTACACTTTGCAACACTCAACTGGCAAATCCACTCACAGAGTCTATTCAAATCACCCTGTAAAACCACCATCAAAATATAAGTTAAAAAGCAATTGGCCTCAAAATTGATCCCCACTAGTGACTTTCCTTTTCTAGGATACTGCAATCCCATATATATAACTTGTGTTACCTACTGGATAGAAACTCTCCTAACCATCACACTATTCTATTATCTAACCCTATTCATTCTAATTTAATCACCAATATGTGATATAGTAATCTATCAAAACCTTTTTCAAAATCTGAATATACCAAAAGCTTTTTCAAAATCTGAATATACCAAAAGCTTTTTCAAAATCTGAATATACCATGAAAATCTCTCTCTCTTGTGCATGTTACTTTGTAATAGATAAGAAGATTGCTAAAACATTATCTCTGTTTAGTAAACCCATGCTGCCCATCAAAATGAAATTGCCGCTGACCTATTCTGGATCCTAGATTTCACTAACCTCAACAACACCTTCGTCACAAATCCACATATAGATTGGAATATAACTGAATGCTTCAATCATTCCCTCCTTTGTGAAATGGAACAATTTTGTTCTCTTTCCAAGAAAACAAAATTGTTCCATTTCACAAAGGAACTTGTCCAACTGCAAGAATTTTGTTAAATAAATATGTCAAAGCAATCTTTAACATACCGGAACATTCCCTTAAAAACAGAGAGTTAAAGCATCAAGTCCTCCCACCTTACTCACATTGTTTACTTATTTCTCATAAAATCCCTATTCACTAATTGTCAGTCCCATTTTCTCCTTCACACCCTATTCAAGCTTTCAAGGTAATGCATGAGGAAGAAATCCCTGAATTGCTCATTTAATAGCTGAACTATATCCTTTGCAATTATTACCATTCTACTATTTTCATGAACTAATATCTTCCCATAAGAATTCTTTCTTCTATTGACAATATATCAAAAGAATTTCTTAGGATTTTTATCAGCCTCACTGTCCAACCGCTGTTCATATACTGTACTTATGCTATCCTTGCCACCAAGTCACCTTCCTGGCCTGCTCTCTGTACTCCTCTTATGTTATGAACCATAATTTCTTCCTCTAGAATACACTCATATGGAGGTGACAGGATTTTTTTTTTCTTCTGAAAAACTCAAGTTTTTCTTCTGAAGACAAACCAGCCAGAAGAAGGCACACAATTAACAGACATAATACAGTATCCTCACAGCACTTAGCTGCTCCAGACATAACACCAAACAGCCCAAAATAGTGCTTTCAGAATGCATGCATGCTTAATCTCATCATTCATCCATTTCATAATGATCTTATTTAACCTCCTGACTTTTGGAATACATTCACACATTGCTGCTTAAGTTTTTGATTAGCATCCAAGCATCATTGTCTTCTTTCCACCCAATTCCTCATTCCATGCTACAGCTCTAAACTGTCTCCTGAGCTTTCCATCATCACCAGCTTTGTAGTTTCACATATATTCTTTCATTCCAGAAGACCTAATATGGTTGGTTGGTCACCACACAACGGATCACCTAACGGTCCTTCCCACCAACTGGAAGTGGAGATTTGACCCCATTTACAATAACATCATCTGATGAGATGACAAGAGATGATTAAATCCAGGATTCTCAAATCTGAGCATATCCTCAGATTTGAGAATCCGTATACTTGCTGAAAATGCTCTAGTAATTTTTATTATTTTTTTTTTTGGCCTCCCACATACTAATCATATTATCATAACTAAAATCACTCATAACGATTCCCCTTCTCTTATTTGTAGCATCAATTTGTTCATAAATTTGTTACCACCACCACCCTCCACATTCTCCAACTTATAACAAAATCAAACAAAATATGTCATTCTGCAACTATATATATTTGCGAAGTGAATATGAAAGGCTGCAGGTAATTTCTCTCTTCTCAACTTCTCATGGTTCTTGTTTAGGTTGAGCTGAAATTGGGAGGAACATGGAATAAGCAATAATGTAAGCCATACACATTAAAAGTTTTAATAAACTCCTGGGCAACTTGTGACCTTGGCAGTGACCCCCCCCCCACATACCAATACCTTGACTACATCAAACACAGCTGACAGATCGTGGTAACAAGATTATTTGCTAGCACACCTAATATGGAAATGGAACCTTCCATTAGGTTCTGTCCAGTATACTATATAGTGGCTGGTCTATGGAATAATCATTTTAAAGCTGCACCCTTGAAAAGAAGAGATGTAAGATCTCTCCATGATAATTCTGAAAGCATCACTGATATTGCATGCTGGACAAAAAAAAGTAACCAAAAGTAAATGCTCTCTCGAAAAAATGAACTTTGGCTTCAAGTTTCTAATAAGCAAAATGGTAGTATTACATCAGGCAATAGAAGTCATTTACCACTAAGTGGTGTCATGTACCACATCAGAATGCCTATGTATTTCACTTAACATGACTTAGGTGAAATGCATAGTCACAACTATTGGTTGGTAGATATATTGCAAGAGTACAAATGAATCCACCAATATGAAGTTGTAAGCAGAATATATGGTTTACTGCAGATCCATCAGACTTCTCCAAAGTTCAGGATATTCAGTATGTGTCAAAACATCAGTTCCATCAGTCTTAGACTTCTGAAGTTTAGCCAAATGATATATGCACGTAAACACAAGAAAGATATTTAATTAACCAAATATTTTGGTCTGGAAATAGCAGACCATCCTCAGTGGTATTACAAGAACAGTTTTAAAAAATATACAAGGCTAGAATACGAACAATAGATCATTAAAAATAGAACATGCCGCATGATGTTATATCACTAAGTATGAAACGGAATATTTTGAAGTAGAGACATGATTGAAAAAAAAAATAATTAATGAGTAATCGTGATTAGACTTTCCCAGATTTTTGATATAGATATACAGTCATTACGATTCAGGTTGGGACGATTGAGCAAGGCCTCTACGCTTTCCTTGAACAAACGTTCAAACCTATAACGAAATCTATGCAAAGAGGCAAGTCCTGGACCAAAAGATGCTGTAGTCAGTTTCAATCCTGTGTTGAGCCAATCCAGACTTTTCAGGTTTGTTGTGAAGAATGATGGATTGATGTTCTCCATTCTTCACATTCTGGATTGGCTCAACACGGGATTGAAACTGACAACAGCATCTTTTGGTCCAGGACTCGTCTCTTGCATAGATCCTGTTATAGGTATGAACTTTTGTTCAAAGAAAGCGTGGAGGCCTTGCTCCATCGTCCCAACCTGAATCGTAATGACTGTATAACTATATTAAAAATCTGGGAAAGTCTAATCAAGATTACTCATTAATTTTTTTTTTTTTTCAATCATGTCTCTACTTCAAAATATTCCATTTCATACTTAGTGATATAACATCACGTGGCATTATATCAACTATTTTTAACAATCTATTGTTAGTATTCTAGCTTGTATTTTTTTAAAACTGTTCTTGTAATACCACTGAGGATGGTCTGCTATTTTCAGACCGAAATATTTGGTTAATTAAATATCTTTCTTGTGTTTACGTGCGTATATCATTCAGTCTTATGTCGCAAGTATCCTTAAAACAGCGAAGTTTAACCATATACATAGCACTCAATAATATCTATCATGACTATTTCAAGAAAAATGTCTACAGCTATCTTTTAGGCCCAAGATGTGGTTACCTTGTTATAGGAAAATAAACTTATGACCTTTACATTATTAGAACAAAATTCTAACTTTACTAATAGGTCGAAGTTCAGTTAATTAGTTGAAATTGTCATATATCTTACTGAATTTCAGAAAGCATAAAGATTATATTATAAATATTCAAGACCTCTGCTCTAGAGACCAAGCATGGCACTTTTTTTGGGGGGGGGGAGGGAGAAGGAGTACCATAAGCCTTCAGCAAGCAAGATGTGTAGTTGATTGAATACATAGTTCTGCTTCCAATCAAACCGCTGATTTCATCATCATCATCAAATTCCTGCCATGTACCCTCGAGGGGTGTACAGGATATGATAGTACTACATGAAAAATTTACACCATTACTAACTTCCTATCTACAATTTTCCTCCAAATCAGTCTGTTACTTGTCAAGACTCCAACATTATCAGATCATATATTTCTGTCGTCTAAGGCAATTTGTACCGTATCAATTCACCTATATCTTGGTGTTCCTCTGGGTCGTTTTCCTGCCAACCTGGCAAAGAATACTTGTTTTGTCAATCTTTCCTCACCCATTCTGTTTAAATGACCATACCACCTGAGATTAGCTCTGTTAACACATTCCTGGATGCCGACAATGTAAAGTTCTTTCCTAATATCCTTGTTTTTAATATGACACTGCCATTGATGCCATCTGTTCATGCCTCTAATCTTCCTCAGGATTCTCATATCTGAGGTCTCTAGTCTTTGGTCAAGTGTTTTACTTCTAACCCAGCTCTCAGATCCATAAGTTAAAACTGGCTTGAACACTGTCTTGTATACAGCTAATTTAGTGTTCAAACTAATTTCTCTGGGGTGCTTAAGGGTCAAAGCTGTATAACTGAGAGGAGACCTCCACATAGCCTTTAAAGGAATGCGGAGAACCGACCAGGGCTTCTGACCTAATGTCCAATCCTCACCTTCTCGTGGTGCACCCTGTTGGGTATCTACTTTGATACTGAACGAACGAGGATGGGCTGGCAATTTGGGATTTAGCCGACCAAATTGTATTCTTATTGGTTAAAACAAAATAAAAAATGATGGTACAACATGACAAAATTTCATGCCGGCTGGGGCATCGCCCGGTTAAACAAGGCCCCCGTTGTTTTCGCCAGGGAACCAGGGCGAACAGCGAAAAGTCAGCTACTGGAACAAATCTGAAAACAAACCCCAACTCAACATCACCAGAGTTAAAGATCGGTACTATCAACGTAAGAAGCCTGAATGGCAAAGAAATGGAGCTAGCTGAGAAATTAGTTAAGTACCAGATCGACATAATAGGGGTGACTGAAACAAAAAAGACCAAAACTGGTGAGATCTTTCTGAGCAATAAATACAAAATGTTATATTCAGGCAATAACAATCAAGGAAAAGAAGGAGTAGCCATAGTATTCAACACAAAATACGAGGCTAATCTTCTTGAATGGCAGTCAGTCTCAAGTAGAGTAATGTGGGCAAATATGAGAATGGGGAACTGAACAATGAGACTTATTTGTGCCTATGGTCCCACAGAAGGTTCTACTAAGGTAGAAGTGGAGGAATTTTTTGAGGCTTTAGAAAAAGCAACTGACACAATGAAAAAGGAAAAGTTGGTCCTTGTTGGGGATCTAAATAGTAGAGTAGGAAATGATTGTGAGACATACAAAAATATTTTGGGAAAATTTGGAGAAAAGAGCAAAGCTAATAATAATGGCAAATATCTGTTGGATTTCTGCTCAGGACATGGACTGGTTATTACTAACACCATGTTCCAACATAAAAATGTGCACAAATTCACATGGAGAGAAGAGGCTAGGAATAAGAAAAGTCTCATTGACTACGTTATTGTTGATAGTGATGTTTTCTCCCTGGTGCAGGACACCAGAGTGTACAGAGGATTTGAAATTGGAAGTGATCACTATTTAGTCTTGAGCAGGATAAAATTGAATTTCATATTGAAAAGAATAACATGTAAGAAAGTTTTAAAGCGAATAAAAGTTGAGCAGCTCTCAGATGTGAACTGTAGACTAAAATACAGAAATATTATTGAAAAGAAAATGAAAGAGTTTGAGAACAGGAATCAAACCTTGGAGATTCAGTGGCAAACTCTGAAGAAAACATTGATTGATTCTGCCAGAGAGCCATGTGGTGAGGTTATCTGTAAGGATAAAAAAATCAGAACTCCCTGGTGGACACAGGAAGTTAAAGAGGCAGTGAAGGAAAAGAAGAAAGCATATCAAAAGTTCCTGGCAAATAAGTCAGCTTTTACTCTTACAGAATACAGAGACAAATGTAGGAAAGCTAAACAGTGTGTAAAACTAGCTAAAGAAAAGTCATGGGAGGACTTTGGCAAGAATATAGAAAATAAATATCAAGAAGGTGGCAAAATATTCTGGAGGTTGTTGAAGAAGCTTAGGAATGGAGGAAAGAGTGCTGTAAAAGGAATTAGAGATGATAAAGGTGAAATGAAAACAGGTGAAAAAGATATCCTTGAAGTATGGAGTAATTACTTTGAAAAACTGCTAAATGAAACAAGCAGTGATGACAGCACAGTGGTAAAAAGCACTGACCAGGCATGCAGTCAGGAATACATATCCATACTTGAAGTAGAAAAAGCCATCAAAGGCTTGAAATGTGGAAAGGCAGCAGGAGTAGATGATATTCGACCAGAAATGCTGAAATGTGGTGGTATAAGAGTCTTACAGTGGCTGCACTGCATAGTTCAGAAAGCCTGGACAGGGACGAATTCCCGATGATTGGAGTAGAGCTCTCATAGTACCCATATATAAAAAGGGAAATAAAACTGAATGTGAGAATTACAGAGGTATTTCCCTACTGAGTGTTCCTGGCAAGATCTATGCAAGTATACTTGAGAAACGGTTGAGAAGAATTGTGGAAGAAAAGCTTGGTGAAGAACAAGCTGGATTCAGGCCAAATAGAGGCTGTCAGGATCAGATCTTCACTTTACGACAAATAGTCGAGAAAGCATGGGAATATAACAAAGATCTGTATTTAAGTTTTGTCGATTTGGAAAAGGCATATGACAAGGTGCCAAGAGAGAAGCTATTCAATACGCTGCAGTTATATGGTGTCAATGGGGCATTATATCAAGCAATACTTAGTCTTTATTTGAGTTGTGAGTCAGCAGTTAGAATTGAAGGAAGTACAGGAACATGGTTTAATGTTAAATCTGGTGTGAGACAAGGATGTACATTATCCCCTCTGTTATTCATTATCTATATGGATCACATTATGAAGGAATGTGGTATTAAACCTGATATCAAAATTGGAGATGTTAATGTCAGCTCTTTGCTTTATGCGGATGATGTTATACTTCTAAATAAATCCGCTACAAGTCTGCAAGATTCTCTGACGAAATTGAATAGCTGTTGTAATAGATATGGTATGAAGGTCAGCAATAAAAAGACAAAGACAATGAAAATAGGCAGAATCATTGAAAATGTCAACTGTGTTGTGAATGGAGAACCTGTGGAACAAGTAAAACATTTCAGCTACTTAGGCACAATTTTTACTGAAGATGGTAAACTAAATATAGAAATAGACAACAGAATCAGCAAAGCTGGTATCGTGGGAAGTCAATTGAATAAATTCATATGGAATAAGAAAGAAATTAGTCGGAACACTAAATTAGCTGTATACAAGACTGTGTTCAAACCAATTTTAACTTATGGATCTGAGAGCTGGGTCAGAAGTAAAACACTTGACCAAAGACTAGAGACCGCAGATATGAGAGTCCTGAGAAAGATTAGAGGCGTGAACAGATGGCATCAATGGCAATATCATATTAAAAATGAGGATATTAGGAAAGAACTTGACATTGTCAGCATCCAGGAATGCGTTAGCAGAGCTAATCTCAGATGGTATGGTCACTTGAATAGAATGGGAGAGGAAAGATTAGCAAAACAAGTGTTCTCTGCCAGGTTGGCAGGAAAACGACCCAGAGGAAGACCAAGATATAGGTGGATTGATACGGTACAAAGTGCCTTAGACGATAGAAATATAAGATCTGATAATGTTGGAGTCTTGACAAGTAACAGACTGATTTGGAGGAAAATTGTAGATAGGAAGTTAGTAATGATGTAATTTTTTCATGTAGTACTGTCATATCCTGTACACCCCTTGAGGGTACATGGCAGGAATTTGATGATGATGATGATGATGACTAATTTCTCTCTTATTCCATATGAATTTATTCAATTGACGTCCTACTATACCAGATTTATTGATTCTGTTGTCTATTTCCATATCTAATTTACCATCTTCACCAAAAATCGTTCCTAAGAAGGTGAAATGTTTTACTTGTTCCACAGGTGCTCTGTTCACAATGCAGTTGACATTTTCAAAGATTCTGCCTACTTTCATTGTCTTTGTCTTTTTATTGCTGACCTTCATACCATATCTATTACAACAGTTATTCAATTTAGTCAAGGAATCTTGCAGACTCGTAGCAGATTTATTGATAAGTATAATGTTGTCCGCATAAAGCAAAGGGCTGACATTAACATCTCCAATTTTGATACCATGTTTAATACCACTTTCCTTCATAATGTGATCCATATGCAGCTGATGAATAACAGAGGGAATAATGTACATCATTGTCTCACACCAGATTTAACATTAAACCATCTTGCTGTACTTCCTTCAATTCTAACTGCTGACTTGCAACTCAAATAAAGACTAAATATTGCTTGATATAATGCCCCATTGACACCACATAACTGTAGCGTATTGAATAGCTTCTTTCTTGGCACCTTATCATCTGCCTTTTCCAGATCTACAAAACTCAAATAGAGATCTTTGTTATATTCCCATACTTTCTCAACTATTTGTCGTAAAGTGAAGATCTGATCCTGACAGCCTCTATTTGACCTGAATCCAGCTTGTTCTTCACCAAGCTTTTCTTCCACAATTCTTCTCAACTGTTTCTTGAGAAATACTGGCATAAATCTTGCCCGAAACACTCAGTAGGGAAATACCTCTGTAATTCTCACATTCAATTTTATTTCCCTCTTTATATATGGGTACTGTATTAGAGCTCTACTACAATCATTGAGAATTCGTCCCTCTGTCCAGGTCTTCTGGACTACGCAGTGCAGCCACTCCAAGACTTTTATACCACCATACTTCAGCATTTCTGGTTGAATATCATCTACTCCTGTTGTCTTTCCCCATTTCAAGTCTTTGATGACTTTTTCTACTTCAAGTATGGATATTTGTGAAGGGTAGATCATGCCTCAGTAACCTGCTCAAGTTTTATAACAAGTGACGGCTGAACTGGATAAGGGAATTGTGTTTACAGTGATACTGCTGGACCTGGCAAAGGCGTTTGACAAGATACCACATGGAATTCTAATCCGTAAACTACAATATATGGGAATGGATATAGGGTTGGTGAGATGGATAGCTGGGTGGTTGATGGAGAGATATCAAAGAGTAGTTTATTCAGGAGTAGAGTCCAAAAAAACGGCCTGTGACTAGTGGTGTGCCACAGGGTTCTGTTCTTGGACCACTGCTGTTTAATCTGTTCATTAACGATATAGGGAAGGGTCTAAGTGGGACAGTTCATTTGTTCGCTGATAATGCAAAGTTGGGTAGGGCGATAGTGAATGCAGAAGATGTCAAAGTCTTGCAAGATGACTTAGATAGATTGGAGTTCTGGACTAAGGAGAATGGATGTCAATTTAATGTGACAAAATGTAAGGTTATGCATTTCGGAGTGAAAAGATTAGCAGCAGTATACCACATTGGTGGAACTGTACTCCAAGAGATTGATGAGGCCAGGGACTTGGGAGTGTTGGTGGATAGGGAGATGAAGTTTAGGGGGCACATTGCGAAAGTAGCTAAATCAGCACATCAACTCACTTGGTTGTTGAAAAATACCTTGACGAGCAGAGAAAAACAAGTTATTGTACCTCTGTACCGAGCCCTGATAAGACCTCATCTCGACTACTGTGCCCAGATTTGGTCACCTCGGTTCCTTCTTGATGGGGAGGAGGTTGAGAGGATCCAGAGCCGAGTGACTAAGATGATAGCAGGTCTATGGAATGAACCATATGAGAACAGGTTGAAGATTTGTGGGTTGCAGAAACTAGTTGATAGGCGGAAAAGGGGAGACATGATTGAGACATTCAAATTGCTAAAAGGATTCTATAGGATTAATTCAGATGATATTTTTGAGATCAGGGCTGGTGGTGGGAGAACTAGGGGACACCCATGGAAGCTGGGCAAGAGCGTGGTTAGCAGGGGTGTTAGAGCTGTGTTCTTTACTTTTAGAGTGGTAAATGAGTGGAATAAGCTGCCAGAGTCTGTTGTGAGTGCTATGACGGTGAGCGAGTTCAAGGCAAGGTATGATAGATACTGTGAGAATGTTGAACAGCTGCGTGAACATGATGTTTAGGGTCTCCCTCGATGAGTCTAAGGACTCCTGGAGTAGCCCGTAGTAATAATAATAATAATAATAATAATAATATGTATTCCTTACTGTATGCCTGTTGAGTGTTTTTTACCACTGTGCTATCACTGCTTGTTTCATTTAGCAATTTCTCGAAGTAATTACTCCATACTTCAAGGATATCTCTTTCTACCGTTTTCATGTCTCCTTTGTCATCTTTAACTCCTTTTACAGCACTCTTTCCTCCATTTCTAAGCTTCTTCAACAACCTCCAAAATATCTTACCACTTTCTGGATATTTATTTTCTATGTTCTTGCCAAAGTCCTCCCATGACTTTTGTTTAGCTAGTTTTACACAGTGTTTAGCTTTCTTACATTTGTCTCTATATTCTCTAAGAGCACAAGCTGACTTATTTGCCTGGAACTTTTGATATGTTTTCTTCTTTTCCTTCAATGCCTCTTTAACTTCCTGTGTCCACCATGGAGTTCTGATTTTTCTATCCTTGCAGACAACCTCACCACATGCCTCTCTGGCTGAATCAATCAAGGTTTTCTTCTAGGCTTGCGACTGAATCTCTAAAATTTGGTTCCTGTTCTCAAACTCTTTCATTTTTTTTTTCAATAATCTTTGTGTATTTTAGTCTACAGTTCACATCAGAGAGCTGCTCCACTTTTATTCGCTTTAAAACTTTCTTACATGTTATTTTTTTCAATATGAAATTGAATTTTATCCTGCTCAAGACTAAATAGTGATTACTTCCGATTTCAAATCCTCTGTACACTCTGGTATCCTGCACAAGAGGGAAAACATCACTATCAACATAACATAGTCAATGAGACTTTTCTTATTTGTTGCCTCTTTTCTCCATGTGAATTTGTGCACATTTTTATGTTGGAACATGGTGTTAGTAATAACCAGTCCATATCCTGAGCAGAAATCCAACAAATATTTGCCATTATTATTAGTTTTGCTCTTTTCTCCAAATTTTCCCAATATATTTTTGTATGTCTGACAATCATTTCCCATTCTGCTATTCAGATCCCCAACAAAGACCAACTTTTCCTTTTTCATTGTGTCAGATGCTTTCTCTAAATCCTCAAAAAATTCCTCCACTTCTACCTTAGTAGAACCTTCTGTGGGACCATAGACACAAATAAGTCTCATTGTCCAGCTCCCCATTCTGATATTTGCCCACATCACTCTACTTGAGACTGCCTACCATTCAAGAAGATTAGCTTCGTATTTAGTGTTGAATACAATGGCTACTCCTTCTTTTCCTTGATTGTCATTGCCTGAATATAACATTTTGTATTTATTGCTCAGAAAGATCTCACCAGTTTTTGTCTTTTTTGTTTCAGTCACCCCTATTATGTCGATCTGGTACTTACCTAATTCCTCAGCTAGCTCCATTTCTTTGCCATTAAGGCTTCTTATGTTGATAGTACCAATCTTTAACTCTGGTGATGTTGAGTTGGAGTGTGTTTTCAGATTTGTTCCAGTAGCTGACTTTTCGCTGTTCACCCTGGTTCCCTGGTGTAAACAATGGGGGCCTTGTTTAACTGGACGACACCCCAGCCAGCATGAAATTTTGTCATGTTGTACCATCATTTTGTAATTTGGTTTAAGCCAATAAGAATTACAATTTGGTGCAAAACATGATGTATGAAATGACTAACCTATCTCTAAAGTGATGGTCAACATTTTAGAGAAGTTAGTAACAACTTACATACAGAAATCAGATCACTTTGCCTGACTTCTTTCTCATATTTTCCCGCAATCTCTTCCTTAATTTCTATTGTGATTTTCTTCTTCTCTTCTTTAGCCCCCCCCCATGTTGAAAATAATACGCTGATCAGTGAAATGACTTTTATCTGGTAGATTATTCAGAAAATAAACATGAAGCTACAATAAAACATGGCACTTATAAAAAGAAATACATACAGTACACATAATAAATACAAACCTAAAAAAATCTTTACAAAGCGTATCGTTCGTTTACACATATACCGAAATAGATACACAAAAAATCAAATATGTGCAGCGTTTGTCGTATTTCAGATAAATACGAAGTAGTAACAACAATAGTTAAACTAGAGATGGTTCAGCACATACTCAGCAAAACATGCATAAAAAAGTTTAAAAAAGTATAATGTAAAATAGGCTTTAGTTCATTTGAAAAGAAAAGCATCGTGGTTCATATCTTGAATCTAAGTTCATATCTGGAGGTCAAGATGGGATATGAAAAAAGTTCGTAAGTCGAAGTACCACTGTATAATCTTTCTCTTCTCAGATGCATCAGTCCAAAGATGGTTGGGTAGCAGTGCTACTTTAACTAAAGAAGGGTGATTATAAAACAAGGTGGTTTCCCATTTCCTTCCTTGCCCAACAGTAAGTGTTTATGTTTGTATAGATAGAGAGAGAGAGAGAATGAAGCCAGTCTCTCTTTTGAAGAACGAAAAAAACCTGAGTTTCTGAGAGGGAAAAAACCCTCCACCTCCATATGAGAATGGCTAACTCGGTGTTTGATCAAAAAGTCCTGATAATATTGGGTGAATGTCAAAGTTGGTGTCCCAATCATCTCAGTTAATGTTTTTTTTTTTTTTTTTTTTTTTTTTTTTTTTTTAAATTGTTCCTGTTAGGGATCTTTGCTGGCTTTCTTTGAGAATGATATTACTGAGAATGTGATCTTGCCATTTATACCTAGTAGTGTTCTAAGATATGTTGTCCCAAAAGCTATTGATAACATTAACTGCTCACTGAGTAGTGATGTTAAATGCCTGGGCACCATATGTAAATATGGCTCAACATATGGTTTGTGCATACGAATTTTGGTATTTGTGGTGATGAGAGTGAATTTCTAGATATTAAACTTTTATGGAACTGAAGAGCTTTGTGTTTACTTTTCACTATGTCAGAGTATCGATGTAGGAACTAAGGTACTGAAAATCATTTACTTCAAGAATGTAGTCATTCAGTCTAATATTTCCATATATTCTGCTCTTTAGGACTTTAATTTTACTGCTACTGACTGCCAATCCAATGAGTGCTGCATTTTTACATAAATTATCTATGTGGTTTTGGGCAGTATAAACGTTAGAGTCAATCAACACAACATCAACTACAAAACAGATCGCTAATGTGGGTTTGTCCTGCTGAATCTTCAAGAATTCTTTAAGTCTGAATATATAATCAAGGGTAATAATGAAAGATATGGTCCCAAAAAGTCACCTTGAAGAACTCCAGTAGAAATAAGAAAGCTCTCAGTCATCTCTCCTAATGGAGAATGGTTAATACCATTACCCCTGCATGATAATTCCGATATGGCTCTGCTATTGCTATGATTATTTTCAGCAGTATGCCATAATAACAACTGAGAATTTGGAAAAAAACCCTCCTCCATATGAGAGTGGCTAACTCAGTGTTTGATTAAAAAGCCCTGATAATATTGGATGGATGTCTATTTATTGAATCGAAAGCTTTTGAGAAATTTATGACGCTTAAGATCAAGGGAAGATTTTTTATCTCTTGCTGCTTCTAGCAACCTAAGACAGTGGATATGTTCAAAAGTGCTTCTGTTTTTCAGGAAACTGCTTGAGATTTGAGTAGAAGAGGTGTTACATATGGTTCATGGTTTAAAGCATCCTGTTATAGATTTTCAGTGTGATGGAAGGTAGTGTGATACCTCTGTAATTTTCTGGGTTGTGCAGATTACCTTTCTTGGGTACTGATATTATTAGGCCTTCTCTCCATTGTAATAGAATGTTGTATGTAGCTAGAGCTGTATTACAAATATTTAAGTTGTTTCCAAAGATCTTTTCTGCCATGTTTAATAGTTTCTGCAATTATACCATTTAATCCAGGTGCTTTCTCATTCTTCTGGGTTTTTAATGCAGTTTGAAATTCTTGCATTGTAAAATTGTTACATATAATGGAAAGTTATTTTTGGATTACTACTTCTGGTAAGGTATCTGTAGTGAAGTTAAATGATGAATTATTCAATAGTTTTTCGAAGTGGTTCTTCCAGAGTAAGAATTCTTCACTTCTATCTTCAGGTAACTTGCCATGTTTAGCTTTTATTCTTAGTTTTTTGGGCTTCTGCTCTTTGATGCATAAGAAATTAGCTACCTGGAGCATTTCTCTTATTTTATGGGTATTTTGATAGAGTTCTAATTTTTGACAGATAGTCTGGATATGGTTTTCACTGTCATTTCAAAAGGATATATATACTTCATCATTTAGTTCTTTTAACTGAGTATATAGACTGAGCATCCTCTGATTCTTGTATTGTTGCTTAATATCATTGTGTTTCTTTACCAATTCTTCAGTGGTGTTTTGTTATCCAATTTTTCTTTGAGAAGATGAAGAAGTCTTGGTGACCAAAGATGGATTGCACAATATGAACAAAGCTTAGGGATGATTCTTCAGGCATCGAGCATTCCGACAGTTTGTGTCGTACTTTATGCTGAGTTTGTATGGTAGGAAGAGTTAGGTCATTCCAGTGATATTTATTTGTTATTCTTGTTTTAGGTTTAAGAGTACTGACAAAATTTTGTGTGTGCACTTACGATTCTATGATCGGAATTTAGTTCTATACTATTGTAAGCTCTGCAAGTCTGAGCTTATCTCACCAACTTTTCATTGATTAAAATATGATCAATTTGTGATCTTGTTCAATTTGGATGTTTCCTGGTCCAATTTCTTCCAGGTTTGTGTGGAAATTTGTGCTCTGTGAATGACAACTAACTAGAAGATATTCATTCTTCTTATTTGTTGTCCTGTAGTACATAAAAGGCCTTATATTTTTTGATTCTTGAAACATCTGATCATATTTGTGAATTAAAATCTCCCCCTATGATGTGGAGACTGTGTGTTGGGACAGTGTAGAGAAAGTGTGAGAGTTGAATGTAGAAAGAATTCTTGGAGTTTTCACCTGAAGTCTTGGTGAGTGCATAGGTACAGGTTATTGTTGCTTTTGGGTTTGAGTTTAAAATTATGGCCATTATTCTCTCAGAGACTTTGGAGAGGGATAAGATGTGATTATAGATTCTTTTGTTGAATAGGATTCTGATCTCTCAATTACCAATTTGTCGGTTGATGTGTAGATAAAAGTCCATTTTTTGCAACTTGATGTGACTTCATTCCATTCAAAATCTTTCTCCACTTGTGTTCTTGGATGCAGACAGCATCAAGGTTTGCCGACTCTGCTCTGGTGTAAAGTTCATGGGATTTTCCACAAATTTTCCATGAGTGGGTTTCTCCAGATCTGAGAGGGGATGTTTGAGTGTCTAATTAAATCATCTTTATTAACAATTCCCTACTGACATCATCAGCAAACAATTAGATATTGCCCATGAAATCAATTATTAAATCATTAATATACAAACTAAACAAATGCAGCCAATACAACAGAGTAATTTGGCCACTAATGTACGGAGTCGCAACGCCGGTCACTTGTTTCCCCCATATACTAAACAATAACAATATATTAAATATATTGTTATTGTATATATTAATATAAATATATTAATATATGGATTAATCAATCCATATATTAAACAATTCACAATAACCATTCTTAAATTTTTATATTATATGCAGTTACTTTTATTTATATTTTTTGAGGATGATTAAGTATATATACATCAGTATATGTTGTAGCATTATACTTCCTTATTAAAATATTTTAATCTTTTTTTTAAAAAAAATATTTCTTAGTTATTATTTTATTTATCCTTTACTTCACTAGGTCTGTTCATTAACACGTTGACTGCCATGGCAATTTTCAGGATTTGGGTCTCAGAAGTCAACTTGATTTAATCATATCATATTATTCAAAACCCTAATTATTATTATTCGTGACACCTCCAAGGAGTCCGAAGACTCATCGTGGGAGGACACCTACAACTGTCTCAACCACTACACCGAACCTCTACTACGAATCATCTCCATCAATGCCATCTACCGCCCACCTCCACCACTACCACAACTAGTATTTTTTGTCTGCAAATTGCGTATGTTCTGAAGGGCTGATTTGTCTATATGTGGGATGAAAAATCTGAGTTTCGGGAGAAAAAACCCTGCTACCTCCGTATGAGATCGGCTAACTCACCTTCGATTGAAATCGTCCAGATAAAGATTCCTCCCGTCGCGACGAGAATTGAACTTAGGCCTATTCCAATTGAAGGGCACAATGTACCGTTGTTCTTCCAACTGCGCTACGGAGGCGCTTCATTATAATGAATAGTAATCACCAAAAAATATACAGAATGTGTATTTTTGGTGATTACTAAAAGGTCTCATGAGTTATCTCGTAGTTGGCATATGTAACAGAAAGTTTTTTGTAGTAGCCAACTACGAGTTAATTCGTACTTAGACAAGCTTCGACTTGTCATTGTTTTGCTAAAGTAGAGTTAGTGATATGTGTGTAAATTCGTCAGTAGTGAATCAAACTTAGTCGAGTACATTACATTTACTTCTTTCTTGAGTATTTTGTTTTATAATTATTATTATAATATATATTTATAACCCCACAATATGGATAAATAAAGACCACTGACTCAAGAAGAACTTGAGTACTATGCTAATCTAAGTGAGTCAGAATTTAATGATATTTTTGCCGAGGAAGGTTACGACAGTAGCGATTATGAATGAAGTTGTCCCCGAGCCTGAAGATAATCCTGATACTTCCCAAGCAACAATATCAAATATGAATGATAATTTGTGGACCGAAATACAACAAGATCTTGAACAATTTGTTTTCCAAGAGAACGTTGGTTTGAAATTGGACACAGTACATTTTACAGTACAAACATTGATGGACTTACTTTTTTTCAGAAGAGTTTCTTGCATTACTGGTTGAACAAACTAATTTATATGCTGAACAAGAAATTTCAAAACTTCCACAAGTAAGAAAATCTCACAGGGCATCACAATGGAAGGACATCAGTGTTGCAGAAATGAAAGTTTTTATTGGACTTTTATTTATTACAAATGAGCCCTTGTTCTTTTCCAACAATAAAGCATTACTGGAGTAGAAACCCATTTTATGATATAATGTTTTGGTGATCATATATGAGTCGAAATAGATTCCAGTTGTTATTGCATTATTTTCACTTTGCTGATAACTCAGTACCATCTTCCGACAGACTATACAACGTAAGACTGATATTGAATCATTTTAATAATATTATGTGCCAAAACTACGTACCAGATAAAAATATCTGTATTGATGAATGAATGATGCTGTAGCATGGAAGATACATACATCCGTCAGTACATACAAAATAATTCATGTACGCCAGCCTTGATTTTTTGTTCTCTTCCCAGAAGCAAATTATCCTTAGTTACGCTTATATACTACAAATATACTTGCAGCTGCACAAAAAAGGCAAGTCCAGCAATTAAGAGATATATAACTCATAGTTGGCCCTCTCAGCCAGATCGCCTACTACAAACTATCCCTTATCCATAAAACCAGCTTCTTATCCAACCTCATTTGCTTGAATTTATGCAATAGTTTCATGCAATAGCCTGTCAGAGGGTGTTTGAAGTTTTTGCTAAGTCCAGCAGTATCATCATGTAACCATTTCCTTTATCCATATTAACAGTCATCTTATTATATAAAGTGAGTAAATTAATAAGGCAAGAACTATCATTCACAAAACTGTGCAGATTCCCACAGAGTATCATATTCCTATCCACCAATTTGGGAATTCTGTATGGTTAGAGGCAGTGCTTCTGACCAAGCTGTGTAAGTCTCGGCTCTTGGGTAGGATTCCAAGGGAGTGGAAAGAGATCATAAAAGTTCTCTTACATAAAGGTAGCTCCAAGACAGAGACAGCAAAATATTGCGTCTTCTTTCCAAACCTCTGGTGCCACAAAAGTTGAGACTTAAATTAAATAGCCGAGTCAGAGGAACTGCCTCTGGCTGATATACCAGCCCTATATATGAGAATATGCACTTGTACATTCTCAGAGTAGAGGGCCAATATTCCATCTAATGTGATGGTCATATTTATATCATGATTCTGCAACATCCTAAGTGCACCCCCCCCCCAACACACATCACCTATTTTCATTTCCATATTAGTCCCTGTCAGAGCCAACACTGCAATATCTCTGCCTAACTTGTAAAGTGATCAATCAGTAACTCAAATAATTCATCTGCTTCTGTCATCTCCCTACCATTAGTCTTCATTAAAGTTATTCTTCTACATTTATTTTTCCATTTACTTGCCATACAGCAAAAGAACTCTTTGGGATTTCCTCTCATAATCTTATTTGGCCTTCCTAAACATACTGGTCATGCTTTTTGCTGGCACTTTATACTCTTGTGAGCCTGCTGATCACCTCTTTCCTGATACCCCTCCACAACATTTTCTTTTGCAGATCCTGCTACTCATCCATTTAATTTCTACCTGATTTATTCTCTTCACCTTGGGTATATAGTCTGGTACTGTTCCTTCAAACACCATTGACCACTTCCTGTATACTGCTAACTAACAATATTCCTCTGCAGATTCTTATGGCATGGCACTGCTTTGAGCTGCTGCCTAAGTTTGTTATAATCAACTGCTCTGTAGTTCTACATATACCGCTTCTTAATGAAAAGT